>NC_056741.1:1824657998-1824850498 GCF_019279795.1 Protopterus annectens
CATTCTTGCTGGATGGGACCGTCCCTAGCACCTTGTCCCGGGTGGCCTAACGGAACAGACTCCTGAGAACAGTGGAACCAAAATTAGCTCTATGCCTAGAAGCTAAATCCAACTTATAATGGGAAATAAAAGTGTGAGGAGTAGCCCAAGTAGCCGCTGCACAAATGGTGTCAATAGGCAGTCTGTCTTGGAAGGCTAGAGAAGTAGCCAAAGCTCTGGTGGAATGGGCTTTAGGCTTATTAGGCAGTTTTGGTGTCTAATCTCATAAACAAGGGTAATCAGAGATGTTAGCCATCTGGATAAAGATACCTTTGAAACTGGAAGTCCCTTTCTGCTTTCCGCATAGGAGACAAACAGCTGATCAGATTTTCTGAATTGTTTCGTCCTGTCCAAGTAGTACCTTAATTGACGATGAACATCCAGACAGTGTAATTTTTGTTCAGACCTATTTGAATACTCCGGAAAGAAGACAGGGAGGTCAATGCATTGGTTTAGATTTGATGTTGAAACCACCTTAGGCAAAAAGGACGGGTTAGTTCGTAAGGAAACTCTGTCCTTATGGAACACAAGGTAAGGAGAACGACAACTGAGTGCTTGAAGTTCTGAAATTCTTCTAGCTGATGTGATAGCCACCAGAAAGAGAGTTTTCCATGATAATAACTTTAAGGAACATGAAGCTGCAGGTTCGAAAGGGGAAAGAATCAAAGAAGCAAGAACTAAATTTAGGTCCCAAGGAGAAGGAGGATTTCTTACAGGAGGTCTGAGAAGAAAAACTCCTTTCAAAAAGGCTTTGCAGAGTTTGTGGGACATTAGGGCGGATTCAGAAATACCCACATGGAAATTAGAAATAGCTGCCAATTGAACCTTAAGAGTAGATGGAGATGAACCTGCATGGAAGAGTTCAGCAAGAAAATCGAGGACTAGTTGGATGGAAGCGGTGAAAGGATCTACGTCCTTTCCTTGTGCCCAATATGAAAATCGTTTGCACTTACTTAAATAAATCTTTCGAGTGGAAGATTTATGGGAAGCTATCAAAATATCTCTAACAGAGTGAGATAATTGAGGAAGCCTGGCTACGGTTGGAAGTGGAGGAACCAAGCAGTGAGGTTCAGAGAGGGGAGGGAGCGATGAAACTGACCCGACTGATGGATCAAAAGATCTGGAACTAGGTCCAGATTCCACGGTCGCTCCAAAAGAAATCGATGCAGAAAGGGGAACCACACTTGTCGAGGCCAGTAAGGAGCAATGAGGATCAATGAGGCCTTCTGAGCGATAGCTTTCTGTATTACTTGAGAGATCAGTGGGAAAGGAGGAAATGCATACAGAAGTCCCGGGCCAAACTTGGACTAGCGTCCCTGCTGGATTGCCCTGGTAAAGGGAATAGAGTGAAGTATTCTCTGCACTTGCTGTTTTGGGGAGTAGCGAAAAGATCGCAGCAAGGCTGACCCCACTTGAGAAAAATCTCTCTCACTACAGAGTCTTTCAGAGACCACTCGTGAGGCATGAGAATAGCTCTGCTCAACTTGTCCGCAATGTGATTGGACTTCCCGGGGATGTGCGTTGCTATCAGAAAACGCTGAGAAGAAATCGCCCATTGCCACAGTCTGAGTGCTTCTCAACACAGGGGGTATGATCTGGTTCCGCCTTGTTTGTTGATGTACCACACTACAGACATATTGTCTGTCTGGATTGCAATCGTTCCCAAGGGAAGAGAGTGTTGAAGGGCTTGCAACGCTAAAAGCACTGCTCTCATTTCCAGAACATTTATGTGCAAGTGGCATTCGTTTGGTTGCCATGTGCCCTGGACTGTCCTGCCCTGATAATGCCCCCCCCACCCGATCAGGGAGGCATCCGTTGTCAGAGTAGCAACCGGAGGAGGTGGAACAAAAGGTCTCCCCAACAGTAGCTGGGGGGAAGACATCCACCACATGAGATGCTTTTTGCACGCTTGCGTGATCATAATGGTGTGAGACATTGGAAGTTCCTGGTATGACCATTGAGAAAAGAGCATCCACTGAAGGATCCGCATGTGGTATCTGGCCAATGGAAGGAGGGTATGGCCGCTGCCATGATTCCCAACACCTTTAGAACTAACCTGGCTTTGGCTCTGTTGTTGTTGAGAAGTAGTGATACCAATTTTTGAATGTCTGATATCCTTTGGTTCGTTAGTGTTGCAGACATGTTTACAGTATCTAATTTTGCGCCTATGTAGGTAATAGTACGACAAGGCGACAAAACAGACTTTTCGCAATTTATTGAGATACCCAGTCTTTGACAGACGAAAAGTGTAATCTCTGGCCATCAGAAGGAGATGCTTGGTGGGGGCTGTGAGGAGCCAGTCGTCCAAATATGGAAACACCTGGAATCCTTGTCGTCTCAGGTGAGAAGCTACCACTGCCATGCATTTGGTAAACACCCGGGGCAGTGGTGAGACCAAAGGGCAGGGCCCTGAATTGAAAATGACTGGTTCCCAGCCTGAAGCGGAGGAATCTTCTGGAGCGTCTGTTCATTTTTATGTGATAGTACCCGGCCTGAAGGTCTATAGAGCACATCCAGTTTCCTTTTCCCAATAGGGGAAGAATGGATTGCAGCGTGACCATCCGAAATCTTGTTTTCTTGACCGATCTGTTCAAGATACTGAGATCCAAAATTGGTCTCCAGTCCCCTGTTTTCTTTGGAACTAAAAAGAACCTTGAGTAGATTCCGGATCCTAGTTGGTCTGCTGGCACTGGCTGAATAGCTCTTTGTGCAAGCAGTTTTGAAATTTCCAAAGCTGCTATATCCCTTTGAGCGGGTGGAACATCCGGAAGGGATTTTGACTGATTTGGAAAACGAAGAAAGGGAATAGAATAACCTTCGGAAATGATGGACTGTACCCATTTGTCTTGTGTCAAGGATAGCCAGGCTTCTGGGTACAGTGACAATCTTCCCCGACTGCCTCGAAGAGGGGCAGCCGTGCAACACCTCAGGGATGCTGAAAGGGCTTATCGGAGAACGTTTCTCGATTGCCCTGGTTCTGCGGACCCCTCTGCCTCTAGGGCGACGTCTACCATTGTTGTTCCCCTCTGCCTCTGGCGGGAACCGACTCTGTCGTCAGGCGAAGTCCCTTGGGATTGTTTACGGAACCACATCTTTCCCCCTTCTGGCCTTTGGGGTAAGGCCTAGAAGGAGTAGAAAAACGGACTCCGACGGCAGAAAGGGTCTTGCCATCAGTCTCGCACCTAGTCAGGGTTTCTTTCACTTGTGGACCAAAAAGAGATGATCCATCAAAAGGGGAGTTCGTGAAAGACGCCTTGAAAGGTTCCAAAATTGCATAGCCGCATCCAGGCGTGCCTACGTAAGGCTACCCCTGTTCCTGCGGCTCTGCTCGCTCCATCGGCCGCATAAGAGAGGAGGCATGGAGGAGTTGGAAATAGAATTAAGGATAGCCAGCTGCGTGTTCATTTTCTCTTGGAAACCCGCAGCTGTAGGGTCCTTCAGCATTTCACTCGCTTCTTTGATCAAGTCCCTTTGAAGGCGAGTGAAATGGCACAGGTAATTCAGCGAACGCATAGTAAATGTCGCTGAGGAGAACATCCGCTTCCCGTACCTATCCATTGACCTAGATTCCTTGTTAGGTGGATGGACAGGCACTGAAGGATCAGCCAGTTCCTTCTTTGTGGCGGCAGCAACCACCATAGCATCCACAGAGACTCCTTTTGATAAAAATTCCTTGTCTGATGGAGCTGTGATGAATTTGGAGGGTCTCCTGGGAGTGGGGTCCACTGAATCAGGAGCCGTCCATGCCTTTTTAGCAACCACCTGCATGAGGGGGTCGAAGGGGGGGGACACCCAGGAGGTAGAAGGACGAGAGCCAAACGCGTCAAGATACACAGATTCGTCCTCCGAAGGGTTGAGGGCTGGCCAATTTCCCCTCTGTTTAAGGATCTCCAGAATGTCTGCAAATGAGACATCTTCAGAAGGGGAACGGGGAACCCTCAGAATCATCCAGATCTGTGTCCGGCGTGATAGACTCAGGTGAGTCAATGTGCTTCCTCTTGCACTTCCTCTTCCGAGGGGCTCTTCTGCCAAATCAGGAGAGGCCTCGGAAGAGGATGAAATCCCAAAGGGAGCTCCTGAGGAGTTGGCTCTCTGCGGTCAGGGATGAGGGAGTGAGTCGACTTACCCTGAGGCAGCATAGAGGGAGGGGCTGACGGAGCCGACTGTGGAGTAGAGCCAGGCTCTAGCACACTCCGCATGACCTCGAAAGCACCCCTGTCAGGCAGAGCCAGAGGTCCCCGCTCCGAGGAGCTAAGGACGCCCCTCGGCACCGACAGTGATGGCTCCGAGGCCGATGTCGGAGCCGAACTCACCAGCGCCGAAGCACCGAGAGGGAGAGGGGGGTCGGACAAGGGTCCGATGCCACTCACCCCCCCGGAGCCGACGAGGGAAGTCCGGCGCCGAGATTCCTCCATGGAAGAAAACGGAGCCGACGACGGAGCCGAAGACAATTGTCTCGGCTCCGAGGTAACCACAGTCTCGGTTCCGACACGACCCGGCCCCGAGCTCAAAAGAGTCGAAGGAGGAAGGAGTTGATGGACGGGACAGGCACCGACTGATGAGTCGGGCTCTGAAGCATCTGGGCTAGTGCCTCAGACTTGAGTAGTCGACTCACCACCCTCTGAAGGTCATGATCGGACAACCTCGATGACCTAGAGGAATGAGACCTTTGGCTCCGCTCAGACAGCAGGGGAGATCCTGGAGCCGAATGAACGGAGCCAAGAGAAGGTGAGCTAGACCTCTTTCTGGGTGTCGGCTCAAGATCTTGTCGGAGCCGACACGGGTACCTCGATAACCTCGGCTCCGGCCGGAGCCGAGGAAGCCACAGAAACTGTGGACTGAGTCTTATCGGCTCCAGCCGGAGCCGATAAAGGCAAAGGTTGAACAACCTGAGGTCTCGGCTCAGAAGCCGGAGCCGAAGACCTCGATGCCTTGGAGGGCTTCCCTGTTGAAACAGACAGGGAATCCTCAGGCTTCAACAAGCCTCTCAATATGAGCTTGTTTTTTCTTTCCTGCAGGACCCTGGGGCTGAAGCCATGGCAGACAGCACAGGAGTCCTGCAGGTGCAAAGGCCCCAGACAATAGACACAAGAAGTGTGAGCGTCTGTCAGAGACATTTTCTGACAGCACGCATCACACTTCTTGAATCCGGAGACCTTTGCTTCTTTAGACATAGCCTAACTGGTGAACACAAACACACACTCAAACACACCAGTTATACACTGTCAAAAAAAAAATTACTTTAGTACTAAAAAATAAAGTACAATAAAGTACAATAAACAGTAGCTTAAACTACACAAACACTCCCTAGGGAAGGGAAGGCCCAAGGCCCAAGGGAAGAACTAAAAGTTCTTTTAAAGAAAAAAAAAAAAACGGGAAAAAATTAGGTCGGGGATAAAGTTCAATGAACTACACTAATTTGACAATAATTAAACTAAAAAAGGGGGAAACAGAGTAACTTTTAATAGAAAAAGCTTAAACTCACCAGGAACCGGTAGAAAAACCAACCTCGAAGCTGTAGCGGCAAACGAGATCTGAGGTAACTATCGCCTAGCATTGTGGGATATAAGGGGAGCCTCGAGCCGGTGGAACCAACTCTCGAGCTTTAGAGTGGCCGAGTCGGAGCCGAGGTCGGCTCCGAACCCATCCAGCAAGAATGAAGGCGAGATAGACAACTTAACATAATCCCTGAGGAGTGAGCACGTTCCACAAAAATTACATATGTTTGAAATCGTGTGCTAGCAAAACCTGCTGAAAAGCATTTTATACAAGGGTAAGACAGTCTATTGGGTTAAGGTATGCAGAAAGAAGACCACTTTTAGGAAAAAATAATGACTAAACCAGACAGAAGAATAACCATGTTTATTTTTAGCTAGGTACATGAAAAAGTACTTTGCAGACTATGTTCAACCAAAACCTTGGCCTGAAAGACACAATTGAAAAAGTAACCAGTTAACCAGCAAGTCTTAGGAAGTCCGACAAAACAAGAGCAGTTAAGAGCCTACCTCCTCATCACTTCATTACATTCTTTTTTGCAGTGGCCTGCCTCTCATTCTACAGCTCAAAGGACTTTATAGTTGTGTTTATCCAGTGTATTTGCTGTGACTCTTTACTATGTCTCCAGTAAGAAAATATATATCTGCCTCTATTAAGCCTTGCAATGTATGCTTGTATTTTCTACCGTAAATAATACTTTGTTTAAACTATATTTAAGTTGTTACCACTGGAATGCATATCCATTGTTTACTTTGTTACTGCTATTGCTGCTAAGCTTGAATCTGGTCCACATGGATCAGCACTCTACTCCAGTCAATAAAATAAAACAAAAAAAACAAGTAAACCCACACAGAAATAGAATAAGCATGTAAATGCCCACACATACCACGAGTGGAGGTCATGGCTGAGTTTTGCACTCAAACTGTGTGGCAGAAACCTTACTCATTTATGCCACCATGTCTGCTTTTACTGTCTTTCTCTCTCTAATAAACGTCTATCATTTGTACCTACTGTAATTGCAAACTGTTTGTGGTGCTAGTTTACAGCTGCTGCTTGCAATGTACAATAAACTGTACTATCTCTGTCATCCAGCTATGCAGTTTACAGTGTGCATTGGAATAGCTCTTTACTGTAATACATCTGTGTGTACATACATAAATCTTAATAAGAATTGTGCATGAATTAAATAATACTATCTCAGCTGTATGCAGAAAACAGTTTGAATGCTAAGCTATGCTTTCCTGTATTTTCGTTGATATGCTGAAATCTGTCCTAACATTGTGCAGTAATAAAGTTGTTGACATTCCTAATTACAAACCATTTAATTTTGTTTGTCTAGTAAGAAGTTTGTTTTTGCTTATGTATTTATTTACTTGATAATTTGGTATGTGAAGGTCAGGGGACCACTTTCAGCCATGGCCACAAGCCAAATCTATTATACATACAGATATTTCTACCAAAGTTCTTTGAGGTTTTTTTTTTATATATATGGTGTGTGTGTGTGTGTGTGTGTGTGTGTGTGTGTGTGTGTGTGTGTGTGTGTGTGTGTGTGTGTGTGTGTGTGTGTACGTATATAGTCTGCATTAGGTTGATGAAATGCTATTTCGAAGAACACCTATTCACTGACCCGTAATCAGCGAAAATTGCTTCAGTGATTCGCTGAATTCACTAAGGGCAACAAAATAGTTGCCCGAAGCACAACGGACAACTACAGAACTTTGCCCTTTTTTTCCACTGCAGTGTAATCTCAGAGTTGCTATATATAGTCAGGGCAGATGTGTTTGGTGAACCCCCCCCCCACTTGGGTGAGTTCAAATGAACTACAAGTTGGTCCATTGTGCTTCGGGCAACTATTTCTATTTTGTTGCCCTTACTAAATTCAGTGAATCACTGATGGGATTTTTCTCTGATTAGGGGGTCGATGAATAGGTGTTCGCAGGAATAACATGTCGGTGAACTAATATAGACCCGTGTCTGTGTATGTATGTATGTGAGGCCACAGTGGTGCAGCGGTTAGCGCTGTCACCTCCCAGCAAGAGGTTTTTCCATTCGATTCTCAGCTGGAGCGCCTTCTGTGTGGAGTCTGTATGTCCTCCCTGTGGGCATGCAGGTAGGTGCGTGCATGAATGGGTGTGCCTTCCTTGAAGGTTGGGCGTCGGGCTGGCAACTCAGCACCTTAAAAATTCACTGCCAATCATTAGCGGACTGGAGTTCCGCTGTGGCGACCCCTAACCGGGAAAAGCCGAAAGACATTACTTTTTATTGTGTGTATGTATGTATGCATGTGTATATATATATATATATATATATATATATATATATATATGTATGTATATATATATATATATATATATATATATATATATATCTACACACACACACACATATATATATATATATATATATATATATATATATATATATATATATAGGGTGCCTATTAGATCGGCGAAAACACTAAAGATCGAATGGCTTAGAATTCGAAAATGCCATTCTTCAAAAGAGATATTGTGGGGGGCTGTGCCCCCCACATCCCCTGCTCATTATATTGTACCAGCTCCGAGATCACACTACAGTGAGGAAAGGGCAAATTTTCCGATCTTCACTGTACCGCGATCTCACAATAGCAATTCCGAAGAACATCATTTTCGATTTCTAAGCCATTCGATTTTAGTGTTTTCATCGATCTAATAGGGACCCTATACATATATATATATATATATATATATATATATATATATATATATATATATTTGGGTCTACTTCATATGATCAACAGACCATTTGATCGACATTCATTTGGTCGACAGCCAGTATTTCGCCAGGCAGCTTACTGTGACCTTCTCTTTTACTCAGTCTGGGGGCGGGGCGGGGTGTGTCTGACTATGGGTCACCAATGACTGGCAGTGTGTGGCATTTGTGTTGTTGAAGGGCTGTGACTGTTTGACCTCTGACTGTGAGGTCTATGTTGTTGCAGGTGTGTTGTGGTGGTGTGTGGTGGTGTGGGTGGTTGTGTTTGGTGTCTGCTTTGGTTTTTTGTAGATTTTTGTCACGAGTGTGTGGTGTGTCTTTGTGTGTTTATGTGTATGATTGAGGTTGTGATGGGTACTATGTGACTAGTGTGTGTGGTAACCTATAGTGTGTGTCTATCCTCCAGTCTTCTGTTGCCTCCTATGTTGAAGAGAAGGCTCAGCAGTTGCATTGGCCATATAGTTGCGTGTCTTATTTGTGTTGTGTTTTTGAGGAGAGTGAGGGTTGTGTACATGAGGTAATTGTAACATTGTCTCAATATTCTCTGTTTCCAGGAGAGGACAGAGAGAGGGACACTAGCAACTGATCCTCTGGATGACAAAAACTTTACTAGAAAAAAAAAAACAAAAAGATTCCGGGGGGGTGGGTGACCGAGAAATGGGGTTTTAGTTGGGGTGCTGCTTATAAAAGTGTCTATATCAGGGTAGGTGATAATAGGAACAAGAAGGCGGGCACTAGGAAGACAGTGGTATTTATTTAACAAACTTAAATGGGTGGGAGGAGGAAATTCTGCCTGACTCAGAACAGAGAGAGAGTGTCTCCTTCTTTGTTTTGTTTTAATATGCTGTTAAAACAAGGCAAAACAAAAGGTAAAGAAAACAAACTACAGTATTCAAAACATAGGAAGAAGACAAAAATAACAGCAAACTAACCTTTCCTTCACAGCAAAGTGTAGCAGAGTCTGGATGAGCCTTTCTGGTAAAAGCACTTAACAGGGATTTGCCCCCCCCCCAATGTTGTGCGGCCCTGGAGTTGATATATATAGTTAGTGGGGGTGTGGGGGCACATTGGGGGGTGTGGGGGTGAAGCCTCCCACCTATTTCCATTTAAAACATGAAAATACAACAATAACTACATATTTTAAATGAAAATAGGTGGGCGGTTGTGCCTTAAGATCTTAAAATCAGCACAACCAGCATCACATTTAGCTTAAGCATTATTAAAATCTTTATTTCTTTCTGTCAAGTAGTATACATTCTCTTCATTGTTTTACCCACATAGACGCCTTTGCAGAAAAACTTAGCAATATAAACTACTCTTATTACATAACACGTAAACCTACCTTTAGCAAATATTTCCTTGCCATTACGTCCAAGAGTAAAACTCAAGCCTTCATTAGTAAACCTACAACATTTGCAATTTTTACATCTTTAAGTGCCTAAAGGTCCAACTTGAATGGTAGTAATCATATTATGATTTTTCAGTAAGGATTTAATATTACTGGTATATTTATAAACTAAACTTGGTTTATCACCACTAATGTTAGTTAAATGAATATTACCAGCTACTACTTTCCAATTACTGGTCACAGCATTCTTGACACTAGTTATACATAATGTAATAGGAATAGGAAAATCTCTCAGGTAACTGTCACAATTAGTGGCAGTTTGTCTTGAAATCTTAGGAAAACTTTTTTTTTCAAAATAGGGTGGAACTTAACCTACCTATTTCCTTTAACTTCAGAGATAATAGCATCTAAAATGTGTTAAAGATAACCAATATGTATAAAAAGGCTTTTTAAAATCAGAACTTCTGAAAATACCATATATCTTCACTAATGAGATAGCTTAACCTAATAAACTGCTGCCTTATTTCAAAACTCTTCATAAACCAAGGATTCTGACTATAAAATTTCAAATAATTGTTAACAAAGGTCTTTTTCCTGTAGACCAGCTATTCCCATCCCGGGGTATGTGCTTGGTCGGTTAGGGGTACGCGGGAAAATATTAGCAATGGCAGAAAAGTTTTAATGCCAAAAAATCTTGCGTTAGGCACTTTCACTGTCATAGGACTTACTTCCCCCGCGCGGGAAGTCTGTTCTATGATAGTATATAATTACCAACGTACTCCCATATTTGCTGTTTAGAATAGATATAGGAAGAAGAAGGTTGTGTGTCTGTGCTGGAGCTGTAGCACATGTGGGAACTGTGTGATGGAAGGGTGGCAGGTCACGAAAACAGCAAAGGGAAGGTAAAAACAATGCCTTAGCACCGTTGCTTCTAGCAGTCTGCCTGGATTAAACTTTATGAATGGTTAGTCTGTCTGTTGTAACTGATGGCATGGGTCATGGCTTGTGACTTTGTGACGGTAAGCAGACTCAGTCATTTACCATTTCAGTCTGGCAAAGTGTGTGTGTGTGTGTGTGTGTGTGTGTGTGTGTGTGTGTGTGTGTGTGTGTGTGTGTGTGTGTGTGTGTGTGTGGAGTATGGTGTATGTATGTTCTGCATTTTTATTTTCATTCCAGAAACTGATGTTTGCATGCATTCTCTTCTTAGTGACCTCATTTTCCTACCGATCATAGACAGAGATCTGAAAATGCTTTGGTAGTTCTGAGTCTTCAGACTTAACAAAAATAGTGTGAAATTTGACAAAATCATCATATAGAATAGACAGAGGAATGAATCATCTCTAGTCAAATTGAAAATTACAGAGGAGAATAACAGCGGTGTGTGAGTGTGTATATCCATATATGTGTGTGCGTGCGTGCACACGTGCGTGAATCTGTGTGTGACTGCCTATATAAGGGGGGGGTGGCTACAAGAGTAAACAGGTGTTAGAGAGAAATCTGAGTTGCAGGGCAGTGAAGACAATATCAGAGTGATATATAAATGTCTGCTGAAAAAGAAAGATAAGCCAGCAGTACCTCTCATCTGTATAGCTTTTTCATAAACCTTTTATCTATAACAAGGAAACGGGTTGGATGGGCGGAAAAAGTAATCAATGACAAGGCTATTATGCCCGTCCTTATTTGTTTTCAAAGAAATGCTTACCAGTGGAGCAGTTTTTTGGCAGCGTCTCATAAAGACAGCTCTGCACTTGTGCTGATCCCTGTGTCTACCTCGTATTGTTAAAGAAAAAAATGAAAGGGAACCGCTAGGTAAAGCTCAAATTTTATTAAAAGAATTAAGAGCTTTTGTCCTCTATATTAATGGACTTCATCAGAATCTGATTGATTCTCAATTGACTCTAATGAAGACCATTAATATAGCAGACAAAAGCACTTAATTCTTTTAATAAAATTTGAGCTTTACCTAGCGGTTCCCTTTCATTTTTTTTTTTTTGTTTTACTAGTTTGCATTACCACATACTGCTGTTGAAGATGAAGAGTATTATGGTTCCAGGAAGCAAATGCAGGATGCCAAACATCAAGTTATAACATCTCTGGATCCATGTACACTGCTGTTAATATTGACAAAAAGAAAGTAACAACAGGAAAAATCTGACAAGTTTGCTTTAAATTTCTCAGCACTTCTTATCCATACAAAGACATTGTCTCTACAAAGACGTGTTGCTTCCTACCATTGTTCCATTTTTGTCTTTATTATACTGACTGTCTCTATCTGATTTTATAGCTTCATGTCTCTCAGTAAAAAAAAGGTTGCTTTACATTTCTTCTGATAATCATCAGATAGATACAGTTCACTCTTATTACAAAGTGAACTGGATATATTACCACAAACAACATTATTGCAGAAACAACCACTGCTGCCTTTGCTAAATGTTTTCGAGGGGATAAACTGAAACTGTTGCATCCTTGGTGTCATCACACAGTTAATAAAGTTACAGCAAATAAAAGCAAGGTATCAATAAATCAACGAATATCTCATCATTTATTTAATTTTTTTATATTTCATAGTAATTTATTTCCTTTTTTACACATTTAGCAAAACATATGCTAATAGCAGCCAATTAAAAACATGGGAATAAATAAGAACTGTAAAGACTGTAAAAATAAGTAAAATAAATATTATAAAGACTGTAAAAAAAAAAGTTCTGACAGGCTTCAATTGCTAGTAGCTTTTGTTAACATGTACGTAGTGAAGGTCAAGGAAAATTGGTCGGTGCATAATGATTTTAGACCTGGGTATGCTCATTGTGACAGTCAATGGGACAGGCAGTTACACAGGAGTTATAGCAAGCTAGCCAAACAAAACACAGTGGGGTGTAGAAAAGGGTATGCCTTTCTCCAACTTAAAACTAGCATTTAAGTTGTTACCACATTAGGGCATTTTCTTTATTAAGTACCAAAATGGACATTATTATTTTTACAGTTATAATCCTTCTGTATTATAAAAAATTGTGGAAAGGTGTTTGAAATTAGAAATGTGGGTACTTCAGTATTATTGCAGCCATGTTCCAAACAATTCAATAATACGCAAGTACCGATGTTGTTTACTGCATATTTTCTCGACAGAGAAGTGGGACAGTACAGTACAGTACAGATTAACCCACTTTAAGTTGTTGTTTCATTTTTCTAACAAACCTTGTTAGGTATTTGCCGACTGCTTCACAGACTAAAAATAACTAAACTAAATCTTAGCTTAAAAAGACACACCACAGCCATGGTCATTTTTTAGCATTCACTTGCCCAAACAGTAAAGGGATCTGGAAATTTTTTAGAAGAAAAAAATAAAAAATGTGTCCCTTTGTGATCACGTACAACACTTAAGGACGATACTATTCTTTTCACAACAACAATATACAAAAGATAATGGATGCTCTGACCTTTTTTACTGTGTCAGCAACCGTAGAATGGCAAGATGTTTTGCCTTATCTTAAACAGACTGTTTACACTGTAAGAACTTAATTGTGGATAATATATTATTGTTTGAATGTGTCAGTACTGCACAGTTTAGGATGCAAAAATGTTTAAGTTGTTAATGTTTCGGCCCAACACTGTAAAAGAATAAGTACGGCTACTTAGGTATTATCGGTTTGGAAAAGGGTTGCGATAATACGCAAGTACCGACATGTGTTACACTGAAGCAAAGGGTACAACTGTTAAAAAGACAGAATGGCTAAAAGGCTCTATATTAGGAAGTTGAAAGTTCAAAAGAGTGAACCCTCTTTCATCAACTGCAAATAAGGGAAACCACACAATGTCGAATGGCCGAAACAGCGATTTTTTTTCCCAGTAAAAAAAAAAATCACTGGGCCATCATCAGGACTTTGCCGTTTTTCCACTGTGGTGTGATCTCAGAGTTGGTATATTTAAGTAGGAGGGGTGTGGGGGGTAAAGCCCCCCCCAACTTTATTTTGTCTGTGGATTTGTTTTTATTTTGTTTTTTATTTTTTGGAGCAGTGATTTTTTTTCCCCCAGTTCCGTACGTTCAACATTGTGTGGTTTCAGTTATTTGGTGTCAATATAAGAGCATTCACTCTTTTGAAGTTTTGATATAGACCCAGGTTAAAAATGTGTGGAGTTTTGCAACATTTGCTGAAATGCTGTCAGCCTCATTTGAAAGTATCAGGAACACTGAATGCCTCTTTTTAAATGTCCTTTCAATTCCAGAAATGCATCATTATCCATTTCACTAATGAGGGTTGGTCATGGTAGGAGGTCTTTATTAAAATTCCTGTAATTACCTCTCAAATGTACCTCATTATGAGGAATGTTCCTTATTTTGGGTCTTAAAATGCTCATGTTCGTCGAAGTTCCACATTGAAAGGATGTGTCATACATTCATTATTATGAATATTTTTAACTGATATCAGTGATAAATAGTACTGAATCATATTCATCAAAATAACTTTTTTATAAGTACAATAGCACATTTAACCATACTGTGTGCTTCCTAGTTGAAACTGCTAGCAAGCCTTTATTACATGTTCTACATTTTGCCCATTTGTTCTACATTATGAGGGCAGGTGTTCCTTGTTTTGGATATGGAAAGTTGAGAGCTATGCCTGTAAAAATTAAAAACTTAGCAGAAACACTGGCGTAGTACTTGAAGAACATGGTGAATGATATTGTGGAAAAGGAAACTCGCTATTAGCTGATACATGGAGATCAAGTGCATTAACTTCTTGGAAGGCAACTATAAAATGTGTATGGACCTGGATGTGGTTGGTATTTACTGTGAGACAGTTCTTTTGTCTTTTTTTGTTTTTTTTTTTTGATAGCAGGTACAAAAAAGTATATATAATTTGTTGTTGATTACCCTTTAATTTCTGTTTGATGTGTATTCTTTCCCTTGCAAGTGATAACAGGGCTAAGGAACATTTGATAGGTGCTAAGTAATGCTCTATCTATCCTCCTTTCTATTATTATTGTAGACCTGTTGGATTCTGCTTGGCACTTGGTGTGTAGAGATCGACGGGTCCTTTCCAGACTTGATTTGTAGTACTTGCTAAGATATACTTGATGCCTGGGTTAGAAATTTAATAGAGATATATGTTTTTTTGAAATGTTATATACCTTTTGGGTGAACATGCACATGATGATCAGGGAGGCTAAAGGTGAAAAGCAGGCTTGCTAGAATTCAACGTTTGGCTTAAACATTCTGTACTGACTGTCAAGTACATTGTAAACATATGCTTTGTAGTTTTATATGAGATGTTACTGGATTGTATGTATGTGTGTGTGTGTCAGCCTCAGAAGATGATACAGGGGTTCACAGTTAAACATTTACTTTCCAAATATGTCACAGTTATCCATGGCCCAGGAAACTGCTTTTCAAATGTGCGATTTTTGTCAAAGAGAGAAAACAATGGAAGTAAATAAACTTAGATTGCTCTCAGTGAAGCTACCTAGTTTAATTAAGATGGAGAAGCACGTTTGATTCAAAAAAGTGTAAGTCATATTGTTAAAAGTTAGTTTGACATGGTAGACATATTAAAGTAAAAACAAAAAAGGAGTCATACGATCACTAGTTTGTTTGTTTTTCTTTAAGCTTTTCCCAGTTAGGGGTCGCCACAGTGGAACTCCGATCCGCTAAAGATTGGCAGTAGATTTTTACGGTGCGGAGGTGCCAGCTCGACGCCCAACCTTCAACAAAGGCACTCCCATTCACGCATGTATTTCAAACGCCACTCGAGTGCGGGGAGGACATGCAGACTCCAGAAAGAAGGCAATCCAGCCGAGAAGTGAATGGAACAACCTCTTGCTGTGAGGCGACAACGCTACCGCTGCACCACCGCGGCTTCAATCACTAGTGCACTACGAAAAATACTTTAATAAACACAAAACATCAGCATGAAGCGCTTTTCGTTTAGCTGAGTGGCTAAACTTCATCAGATATTTTATTCTTGTGCTACTGGTGTTTAAATAAGAAACTGTTGTACTCGGTTGCATGCTGCTTACTCAGAGGTGATCTCTGCCTGAAATACAAGGCCATGTCCAATCTAGAATTGATGGACATGCTCCATCTAAAAAAAAAAACAAATCCCCAAGAGCCATATGCTCTAGGGATCTAAACCTCACCACAATGATAAATAGGACGTGCTGGAGGGATAGATTCCTGTCCCAGAGACTCCCCATGCTTTGGAACAGGATTCCAATCTACATTAGGCAGAGCCCCCTACTAACACTCTTTGCGAGAAACCTTGACGAGTGGATGGGAAAGAGAAAATTTACCCCGGGGATCACCGCAGTGGCTCTGCTGGACAGAGGCACAGGGAACTAATCTAGAGGGGCGGCGAAACCTGACACATTCTGGCTAGGCTTACAGATGCCCTCGGGCAGATAGCCTAGTACTTACCTATGAACCTATGTGACTATGTTAGTCAACATTACTCGTTAGTAAGCAATTCATTAACTATAAAACCATTTCAGATTTAAATAAATACTACAACTTAAAAACTCAAGAGACTCAAGAAGTACTTCACATGTTCACATGTTCTATAGATGTTACAAAAGTTAAAAACCAGTTCCTAAGTAAAAAAATATTTAAATCAACTTATAATAATACACGAGATAATGAGATAAAACAAGCAAATTAGTTGTCAACTTTTGTTTTTATCTTAACAAATTGATGTGCCCTGTATTATTATAAGTTGATTTAAATATTTTTAACTTAGGAATTGGTTTTTAACTTTGTAACATCTATAGAACATGTGAAGTATTTCTTAAGTCTCTTGAGTTTTTAAGTTGTAGTGGTTATTTAAATCTGAAATGGTTGTATAGTTAATTGCTTACCAACGAGTAATGTTGACTAACGTAGTGACATGTTTCTTATTTAACACCAGTAGCACAAGAGTAAAATATCTGATGAAGTTTAGCCACTCAGCTAAACGAAAAGCACTTCATGCTGATATTTTGTGTTTATTAAAGTATTTTTCGTAGTGCACTAGCGATCGTATGGCTCTTTTTTGTTTTTATCAGTTGTTCGTTCGACTTTTGTACTTGTTCGAGACATTTTAAAGTGGAATTCAGTATTTTACCTACAATCTTGACAATTTATTCTTCAAGGGCAGCAGGCACTGAATTTGTAGATGAAACACTGAAATATAAAGTTGTTTTTTAGCAGCAACCTCTAAGATTGTGCATAATGACTGATCTGAAAATCGTCAAAGTTAAACTTAATCTGCCACTAGCCAGATGCATTTTCTTTGAATGTGGGTTTCAATGTTGATTCAGTGAATGTTACTTTCAAAGGCAGAGAAGTTTTAATGCTAAGTCTGTTTTCATTGTGAGACTATATTGCTTTGTGCAGCAAATGTCTATCGGTGTTTGTGTTATAACATTTGAAATACATTTTTTACACTAAATCCAAATATCTGTAATCGCTGAAGAAGAAAACAGTGTGCACACTGACAGTTTTAAATACTGTTTATTGCAAAAGGGGAGAAAAGAGGAAATAGCCAAGTAGTGGGATACTGGAATGGCTGCGGAGGGGGCAAAATTACACGCATTTTGCTTTCATGTACTACTCCAGAATTTTTTACATGAAAAGTTGAGAACCCTAGTTTTTCCTGATCTTGTTAATGTGTCATGGAGTACTTTTTTATCATTATTTAAATTTAATATTAAATTAATTTCTTAATTCTTTTATTACTAGATATTCTGATATGGATAAGTGGCTGAAACCTGGCACAAGAAAAGAGCTGAAGCATGATAAGGGAAGTGATCAAAGTACTTCTGAAGACATGTCCAACATTTTGGTGCAAAACACTAACCAGGCACAGTCCTTAGTTTCTCAAAAAGGGAAAAAGAGAAAGTACTGTGATGAATACATAAAATATGGATTTTTGTATGTGGGAGATGAAGACTGCCCTAAACCACAATGTGTGGTGTGTGGGGAAGTGCTGTCAAATGGCAGCATGAAACCTACTTTTACGACATTTAGAAACAAAATATGCTAACTGTAAAAACAAGGAATATAGTTTTTTAAATGCTTAGCAGAGGATGGCATAGTGGTGCAGAGGTAATGTTGTCGCCTCACAGCAAGAGGTTCTCCAGTTTGATTCTTGACTGGAGTGCCTTCTGTGCAGAGTCTGCATGTCCTCCCTGCATTAATGTGGGTTTTCTCCAGGTACACCGGTTTCCTCCCACATTACAAAGACATGCGTCTGGAGCATTTCTCCCCAGGCCTCCACTGAAAACTGGCTTTGTTCCAAGTCAGACTTTCCTGGTAACCAAATGTTAAATAAATAAATAAATAATAACAAAAGATGGAATTTGACATCGTACATCCTGTCAGGTAACAAAGATTACGAAAATATGGTTGAAGCTAGTTACCGATTTAGTTACTATATAGCTGAGAATCAAATATCTCCCTGTATAACAGATGCCGTTCGATGTATGCTTGGAGAAGAGCATGTGCGGAAAATGAACACCATCCCTCTTTCGAACAATACAATATCTCGAAAATTGAAAATATGTCTGGTGATTTTGAGATGACAATAATAGGCAGAATTAAAAGCAGCAAAATTAGATGAAAGCACAGATGTTGCCAATTGTGCTATTTTGCTTGTTACTGCAAGGTATTTCAAAAATAATGAAGTTGAAGGAAACCTTTTGATTTGTCATCCTCTGTCAGAATGCACGAGTGGTGAGGATATATTTAATGTTATTGATTGCTATTTCAAAGAAAAGGAGATTAATTGGTCTAATTGTTGTGGATTATGTACTGATGGTGCCAACTCTATGTCAGGGATTTACTCTGGTCTTCATGATCTTGTCATGAAGGCAGCTCCCAATTCAGATTGAAGCCACTACTGCATCCACAGACAAAGTCTGGCATGTAAGAACTTCCCTGCTGAATTTAAACTCGTTTTGGATGAAGCTGTGAAAGTGGTGGATTTTATAAAGTGAAAGCCCACAAACTCATGAATTTTCAAAGCTCTGTGTGAAGAGATGATGAGTCCTCATTGTACTCTGCTGCTTCATACAGAAGTAAGGTGGCTTTCTCATGGTAAAGTACTTATCCGGCTGTTTGAACTTAGACATGAAGTCCAGGTGTTTTTTGAAGACCATACTTTCCTCATGCTTCCAAGTTACATGACTGTAATTAGCTTCAGGTGATTGCATATTTATCAGATATTTTCCAGAATATAAACAGATTTTAAATCTGACACTTCAGAATAGCTCAATAACGATCTTCAATGTCTCAGACAAAATTGACTCTATTATTAAAAAAATAGATTCTTGGAGGCCACGTCTTGAAAATGGCCAACCGTCTCTCCTGGGAAATAAGCGAGAAACTAATCGAATACCTGAATGGGTTAAAATTGGAGTTTGAGAAGTACTCCCCCAAACCTGAAGAAAAAAACTATAGGATTTCAAATCCTTTTCAAGAACAGTATGTCTGTGCAGCTAAATTATCGGTCAAGGAGAAAGAGACGTTGATTGAACTTTCAACTGCTACTACTTTAAAAGACGAATTCAACAGACAATTTCTTATTAATGTTCGGGCTAACATCTTCTTATATCTTTATTAAAAACAAATATCGTAATAAGATGAATGCAGTTCCAGATTTACGATTGCACCTTTCATCAGTTGAACCCAATTTCAAAAAACTATGTGCCTCAAAACAAGCACAATGATTACACTAAATATATGTGTAAGTAAGTCTTTTAATAATTATTTGTTTGTGTAGTTTGAAATGTTTAATAAGTTTGAAATGTTTAATTGTATGATAATTTTATAACTTATTTATATTTATCTTTTGATTTTTGGAAATATATATATATATATATATATATATATATATATATATATATATATACATGTGCACTCTTTGTTCACTTTAATATTTGCTTTTTATTAATTATTTGTTACAACACATAACATACATTGGCCATAAAAGCAACTATATTATTACAGAAATATGAAGTGTACATTTTAGGGAAATGGACTGCCAAGAGGTACACAAGTCAAAAAGGCTGGGAACCACTGCTATAAACCATACTATAAAAATATTGATTTAACTTGTCCAATGTAATAGTAAAATCCAAAAATGTACTGTCACCTACATTACCTACAATAAATGTAATAAAAGGAGTGCTATTATTTAGATATTTAAAAAAACGTAAGTGAATTTTTCTTCTGAACCACACCAAACAAAAAAATAAATCATCAATACATCTATAACACAAATTGGCCTAATGAAAAAGTAGGTGCTTAACCAATAAATCTTGTTCCTACCAGCTCATAACCATGTTAGCAAAAACTGGAGCCATTTTAGCACCCTTAGCTACCGCTTTCATTTATTAGTAAACCTTTCAAAAGTTATTACTCAAAACTAAATCTAATAATAAACAAATGGTGATGATAAATACATTATCTAGATTTTTTAAATTAGATAAATACCTTCTAACAAAATCTATTCAAGTCTCTTGAATTATACTAGTATACAGAGAAATTATATCTAAAGTGATAAGTCTGCGTTCTGACTCATTAATATTATTTCTATGTACACCACAAAAGCCAAAGAATCTTTCAAATAAAATTCAGAATTTTTTTTACTAATGGCTTTAAAATAAAATAAAGACACATTGAAATACTTCCCATTTTACAATATTCTGCAGCTATTATTGGTCGAAATGAGGGATTTTCAGAGTTTTTGAGGATTTATGGAATACCAAAAAAATCAATATTCTGCAGCTATTATTGGTCTAAATGAGGGATTTTCAGAATTTTTGAGGATTTATAGAATACTAAAAAAATCTTCTGAAGAATGTTCAACCTTATGAAATTCAAACCAGTTAAAGCTGACATAACCCTAATACAATGAATCTAATAAGTTAGATCAATGGCTTGAAACTTGAAACTAACAAAGCATGCACGTACTTCTATGTAGCATTCAATTCCAATTAATAACAATAAATAATCAATCATAATGAGCTGTATTCATTAACACAACTCCACTGATTTATTAGCTTTCATAATTCCTACTTCTTGTTGCTTTCTTAATTATGTTAGCATGTTTTTGTTCCACCTGTAGTTAAGTTGAAAATCTTATAAACTGATTTTTGTCAACCATTTTGTGGAAATCTTGCTCACATGCAGTTTCAAAAGCTTGTAAAGAAGGATTAAAAGTATTTATTGCTCTTAAAACTACAAAATCTTTATCTTTAAAACAGTTTACATAATTCAAGTTGAACCGCAAGTTAACTTTCCTAACATATAATTTAAGATAAATAATAATTTTGTAAGCGTGCCCTTTTACTAAGAATGAACAAAAAAAAATAATAATGCTCACCATGCTCTGCTGAATAAGTTAAATACAAAGTCACTTAAATTAAAAAACTGGACATGTGAGTATTAAGACAGTCTCCCTCAGAAGCAACCTCTAACCCTTGTTTTTCCCCATCTTTTTGCTCCCCATTTCTGTCTTGAATGGAAATCTGCACTGAAAAAGAAACAGGGACTGGAGAAGGGGACTCTTCTCCACAACAGTTGACAACAACTAGACTCCATACTGGCTGATATTTTGCCAATGCTTTTTTTCTGGCCTCACCAATTCGGTTTCCCAAAGGCAGAAACTTTTCTTCTGTGAGTACAATATCAGCACAAAAGTCCTTTCAATAATAACGCTAGCATCTAAAGTAATGTTATTAAAGATGGGTCTATATTAGAACATCGAAGTTTTACTACTTCGAATGTTCTAATATCGACCCCTACTCAGCGAACGCTGGAAATAGCGAAGCTGCAGAACACCGAATTTCTTCCTAGGGAAGGAATTTGGTTGTCCGTTACTGTGGCTTCGCTATTTCCAGCACTGTTGTGGAAAGTTACGGGTTGGGATCAGGTAAGTGTGCGATTTTCTGGATGTGAGGGTTAGGGCGGGGTAGGTGAGTTAGGGTTAGGGCGTAGGTCACGTAAGTGTGCGATTGTGTGGACGTGAGGGTTAGGGCAGGGTAGGTGAGTTAGGGTTAGGGTGCGGGTGAGATGAGTGTGCGATAGTGACGGACCTTAGGGTTAGGGATTGGGTTAAGGTAACTGGATAGATAGTAGTGTATGTAGAGTTTAGTGTAGGGTTAGATGTAGGATTTTAATTGTATATGTGTGGATTGCTCTTAGTTTGGTGTGCTTGTGTTGCGTGTCAGAACAGCAAATTTTTTCCGTTGGAAAGAATTTGCTGTTCTGCATGTTCGACATTTCCAGCGTTCGCTGAATAGGGGTCGATGTTAGAACTTTCGAAGTTGTAAAACTTCGATGTTCTAATATAGACCCATTAAAGACACATCTACAATGGAAAGATTTATGGCCTAGACAGTAAGCATTGCCAGTCTGAGAAACCTTTGAATTTCTCATCAATTTGTTATTCTTTTTGTTGACTACAGTTGCTATATGTCTCTCCATTTTGGCTTTAATTCCATCATAGATCTCACAACAAAAAAATGAAAGAATGATCTCTTCTAACATTCCCGTCCAGTTCATGTACATGTATTTTTAAATTTGCCTATTTAACTTCATTATGTTTGATTAACATCTTCAATTTTTTTCAAAGCTTTAGTGGAAAAGCTCACCAACACTCTGACACAACTTGCTGTGAGGAAAGGTTAGTTTGCTTTTGGTTTCTTGTATTTTGTATTATTTTATTGCCTTCTATTTTTGTATACTGTGATTTGTTTTCTTTACATTGTGTTTTACTTGTATTCTGCTCTGAATTGCATATTAAAACTTGGAAAGAGACCGCAGCTCTCTCGTGTGAGTCACACACAACTTTTTTCTCACCCTCCTACTCTGTTGCTGTTGTGTTTTTAAACACAACTGTCTTTCTAGTTGCCTGCCCCTTCTGGTAACTTGACCACATATCTCCTTCCTCTCCCCTTTCACCGGCTGTTTTGAGTAAGCACAAAATTATCATTTTGTGAAAACACTCCCCTTCAAATATTTAAATGTATTGGCCATCCCACTGTATTCCATACATCCAGAAAAAAGAAATGCCCACCCCCTTTCAATCTATCTTGCTCTTTTACAATTAGTGGCTGTCCACTTAGGCAGCTGAAACTTTAGTTACCCCCTTTTTCATATCTAACTGCTTAGTGCACACTGTAGTGTTTATAATATTAACTATTTTTTTCATCTTACCTTTAAACATCTATTGCAAGACTACCAGTTATTGGAGAGCCCACATTGTGCCTCTCAGTAACCATCTTGGGATGAGCGCTTCTGTTTTCTCCTGGTGAGAGAAGGAGCACAGGGACATTATTTCCTGGAGACTGCTGATCACCAAAAAGCCTAATACTGCTTTATAGGTGACAGGTTGGAATTTGTCCTTATATTCTGCTCCTGTTTCTGGTTAGACAGTGAATGTCTGTGCTCAGCATTCCTGGTTGGTCTCGTTGCTACTGGAGGTATCAGTCAGGAAAAGGCTACAACTAGACTACAGACCCTTGAATCACCTGAGACAATACTGTGAATCACCAAACAGGCTGTGGCCTGCTTCTCATCTTGGGATCAGTGCTAACATTTTGCTTTTGATGATAAGAAGAAGCAAAGGAACATTGTATCCCAGCAGAGTGAAGCTATCGACAGACAAGCACTAGTAGTAGCCAAGCAGTATCCATTCAGGCGACTCCCCTCTTTTCATCATTCTTGACAACCTAATTCTTTGTTTTCAGTAAGTACTGCTTGATGTGTTTTTAACTTCAGAATATTAAATTTTCAGGGTCTACATATTAGTTTCTCTTCAAGTGTCTGGCTGTGCCCTGTACAGACCCAGACATCCTGAGTGACATTTTTCCTGTAAAAGCCCAATTGAAATTTCTCCAATAACAAGCTGCACGCAGCACAACTAGTTTGCACTGGCAAGCACTGTCCCCAGAGTTGCAAACTGAATACTCCTGATACTGCTTTATATTCTCACTCCAGCTATCTAATCAATAAAAAAGGGTCTGTTGCCATGGATATGAACTTTCCCACTTTCTCCGTTACCAGCTTGATGGATATGGGCATCTTGAGGCAATGCAGAAATTGCCTCATGTTTACTGACAACCAGTTAATTCTCAAACATGATATGTGAAAGATGTATGTATAGAATGTCACTGGAGGCAAAGCTCTCACATAAAAGTACTCAATGTCAACAAGGTTGTCAATAGGACACACGCTGCAACCTTCACACACAATTCAAAGGAGACACGTAGACACACATATGCTAAGGCACTTAAATGTAACCTTCCTAAACCACAAAGACCTCCTAGATGAAGTATGCATAACAAATACCCTCAGCAGCCCCAAATACACTCTTTCAAAATAAAACCCACATAAACACATAAAGCCATATCTCATGGAGGCTTTACCTCTAAGCCCATAAGGGAAGTCACCACACAATCCAATATTCTGGTCACTGGAGACTCCATCATGAGATACAATGATGTCCCTCTCACCAGGCTGAATAAAGAAAAAGTCACAATCAGTTACTTATCAGGGGCTAGGATCTGCCACATTATGTGCGCACTCATGTCACTGCACCACAGGTACCAGTATGATTGAGTTGTAGTCCATGTGGGAGTAAATGACCTGAGATGTACCTCCCTAGACTATATGAAGGCAGACATCAAGGAGCTCTCGGTATATGTGTCTTAGGCTGGTATGAGCCTAGCATTGAGCAACATTTTACCTTCTCCAAGGATGATATCACAATGCGAACAAAAGATGATCGACTTTAATAATTGGCTTAGTTTCTGGTGTCATTCTAAGGGGGTGCAATATTTGTCAGCCTGGAAGGAGATGACCAACATACCACACTGCTTTGCCAGGGATGGTCTGCACCTCTCCCCTCTAGGCTTTCGAATATTATCTATAACATTGTCTTCCCTACAGTGCCTTTTTTACGCAATGCCAAACTAAAAGTAGTTCTGACTTAGCAAATCAAAACCAAGAAAATCTAATGGTATTAATGCTTATTGCTAGGAGTCTAAACAAAAAACTCCACTCCCTAGAAGCTCTCTTCATCCTAAAGAATGCTGATATCTGTGCTGTCACTGAGACATGGTTTAAAGCCACAGAGAGCACACCAACAGTGGAAGGTTATAATGGCTTCCACACATTTAGACCAGCTACTACACAGACGGGGACTAAAGGTGGCGGTGTCAATGTTTACACCAAAAATGAATATACCTCAAGGCTGGTCAAACAGGACACTACACTTGAGCTGCTTCATGTATAAGTCACCACAGGCAAAATCCAATATCACTGTCTTGCCAGCTATAGGTTCTGCTCTATGTTTTTAAACTTACTAGAAACACTAACCATCCAAACTAATACCATATACATGGGCGACTTTAATTACCCCACTATTAACTGGGAATACTATATGATGCCAAACGTACAGGCACAGATATTCCTAAATTTTGTAAACACAAACTCCCTGAACCAGATGGTCAGTACACCAACCAGGGCTGCAGCCATACTGGATCTGGTCCTCACTAATATGGGAGACTGCTGCTCATCCCCTACTGTAATGTCTTCCCTGGTAAGGTCAGACCACAAAATGGTCTCCTTTGAAATAAAAATAAAACCTGGACCCCCAGCTAAACCTGGAATATTCAGGAACTACTCCAAGGCTAACCTCCTGCTATCAAGTAATAACCTGGCAAATTTTCAAACCCCAATAAACCCTGAGAACACTGCTGCCTATGCAGAACTGTTCACAGAAACCTTGTACAAGTATGTTAACAGCTGCATAGAGACAGCTGTACCCACCAGGAAGAAGTACAGAACTAAATAAAAAAAACAAGCCACCATGGTGGAATCACAAAATCAATACGCTGTATAACAGAAGGAAAAAAATCATGGCAAAAATTAGGAGGTTCAGTACCCAGCAGGATAAAAGCACTCTCAACCTAGAGGACAAAATGTCTAGCCAAGCAAAATTTGAGGGGAATTTGGCCTCCCAGGCCAAGGACAACCACAATGCATTCTTTAGCTATGTCCGCAACCTCAAAAGCAATGCACAATCATGTGCAAAGCTCATTGTAAATGGAGCCACCTATACTGAGACAGAAGATATAGCAAACCTAGCAGCCAGTAAATTCAGCTCCAACTTTACCCCTCAACCTTCCTTCAGGAAATACCATCAAATATAACTCTCCCTGCTATCGGTATGGAACAAGTTCTTAATGCTCTCTCAAAGGCCAAGAACACTGCATCAGTGGGCTCATACAATATTCTAGGATGCCTTCTAAATAACATGAAACAAGACCCATCAGGGTCTCTGAAATTCTTATTTAACTATAGCCTCCGAACAGACTTCATGCCTCATGAATGGAGAACAGCAATGGTCAACCCTCTGCACAAAGTTGGGCCATCTACAGACCCTGGAAACTACAGACCCATAGGTTTCACTAGTCTTATATGTAAAGCCATGGAAAGAATTATCATGGCAATAATCAACAGTGATATAGTAAACCTCCAGACAATAGACCCAACCCAGTTTGGTTTCGTCAAGGGCAGATCATGCCTACTCAACCTGGAAGACCTACTCAACCTGGAAGACTTCTTTGAGAAGGTCACCAAAACAATGAATGAGGGCAAAATGGTTCACAATGCCTACCTTGACTTGTCCAAGGCATTGTTGACAAACTCAAGAGGTTAGGTACAAACTTGGCGTCTATATTACGTAATTGAACTTTTAAAAGTTCAAGCGTCATATGGTTGACACCATATGATCGAACTTTTAAAATTTCGAAAATGTAATAAAAAAAATAAACCACCCCCCACTCTTTAAATATACCAACTACGAGATCGCACTATAGTGCAGAAAAGGGGAATCTTCCCATTCTGCACTGTACGGAGATCTCCGTTGAAACGTTCAAACTTTTAAAAGTTCGATCATATGGTGTCGACCATATGACGTTCTAACTTTTAAGAGTTCGACAACGTGATATAGACCCAAACACGTATGTCACCCGATGGATAGCCAACTGGATCACAGACAGGACACAGGAAGTTAGAACTGGGGAGTCCATGTCTACAAAGAGGCCAGTCCCTCAGAGATTAGTCCTTGGACCGCTCCTTTTTGGCATTTACTTCTCTGAAGTCAAGGCCAATGTCAGTGGTTTCTGGCTGACTAAATTCTCAGATGATTGCAAATTAGAGGGTGTCAGTGAATCCCACACTGACACAAATGTTCTCCAGGAGGTGCTGACACAGACAAAACATCTGGTGGCAGAGCCATGGACTAAAACTAAATGACAAGAAATGCACAATAGTATCTTTCGTGAAGTCATCCACCCCTGGTAACTATCATATTGACAACACACCCCTTACAGCTGACCCAGTAGAAAGGGATTTAGGAACACGCATAGATAGATAGTAATCTAGCCTTTGACTATCATGTGTCTACAGTAGAGAGGAAATCATTCCATATTGCACAACTTATAAACAAAGGTATGGCATCTAAGTCCAAGGAAGTCACTGTACCACTGTATTCAGCATTCATCAGACCTGTCATTGAGTACAGTGCCCCCTATGGTATGTACCTAACCAGGTATATCCAACAATTGGAACGACCACAGAGGTTCCTCACTAAAAGAATACTGGGCTTAAGTAAAATGTCCTATGCAGACTGCCTCAAAGCTCTATACCTGTATTCTGTCTCCTACAGGCATTTGAGGGGAGATCTATGCCTGACATACAGGGTATTGTCAGACCCCATTCTGATGGATCTCCTGCATATCTGCAAAACAAACAGAATCAGAATTACGTGTTCTAAACACGTAAGCCTCTCCTGTGATATAAATAGGACCTGTTGGAGAGACAGTTATGTATCCCAGAGATTAGCCCGTCTCTGGAACAGGCTCCCCATCCATGTGAAGCTGAGTTCCTCCCTAACCCAATTCTACTGCAACCTGGAGAACTGGATGGGGAATAGAAAATTCATCCCTGTTTTGGCACCTATGTCTCTAATGAACACAGGCGACATGCAAATGTTTCATTTCCCAGCTCCCTGCTTGTAAATGTTTCATCTACCAAGCCCCTGCTTATACTTATCATGGGTATCAGAACTTGTCAGAGATTTGGGATGCATGGCTAGGCTTAAAAAGGCCCTTCTGGTCGTTAGCCTAGTAAACGCCTATGAATCTATGACTGAAATACCTGTACTATTAAACAATTCTTTCAAGCTTTTGTAAATTTTGTCTTTCGTTGTAATACCACTTGGAAACAAGTATATTCTTTGTCCCATCAGAACTTGTAACACCACAATGTCCTAAACAGAAGTTTTGGCATAATTGTATCCTTGTTCCCACCTCAGATGTGCAGTAACAAGCCTTGCCAAAACTCTGCCCATCACCCAGCACCTGATGACATGTACGAATATTTAATGAATATTCATGGTGATGTCTTCACTGGCCTCATCATTATTCAGCAAGTATCGGCAGGTCAGTACAGCCTAACTTTAATCGAATTACACAATTAAACATTAGCATTAATTGCGCAAGTTACATAACATGGGGTAAAATGTGAGGCAACAATCTGGACATTCTGGACAGTTGCCAGGTATGCACCAAGGGAATTGGGTAATTTGCTGAGCTAAAACACCAAGGACAACTGCCATGGGATCTTCAACCTTCAAATCCATCCAGACACTAAACTCTGTGTCCCAAGTTACACCTAAACAAAGGCTTGATTATTTTTCCAAAGTCTACCACAACTTTTGTGGGAAAGGCACCAATTAACGGTAAGCTTTGTTTTCATTGCTTCTCCTTCTGTCAAGTTCTAGCACCAAATTGTCAATGCTGAAGTACTTAAACTTCCAAAGTATTTATTCCAATAGCCTGACAAAAACTAAAAGAGGGGACAGCACTATTCGCAAAGGCGGGTTCTTTGTCAATGTTCAAGCATTCAGCCAGCAGGAATCAAGGTTAGTATATAAGCTGCATGTGATGCCTTTTAACATTGGGAAAACAAACTGGATGGCATGTTTTACATCTGCCACTCCAATGCATTACAAACCAGTGACTTTTAAAGCACTACTATTCTGACTGTGAAAGCTCCTGCTTTAGAAGACTTAATGATAAGATATTGCTTTGATTCCTAGTTTACACATGACATCACTAGCACATCTGTATATCAGTCAATCATTATTCATTTGCATATGACATCACAGCCATTTGGCATGTCAGTCACACAGACCACACCCACTTCTGCAAAGTCAAAATTGGGGATATACAAGGATACATTTATGCCAAAGTTTTCATGTTCAAGCAATTTTAACTTTAAAAGTTTTTTCTCTAATTCAAGAATACTAGCCTTATGAGTAGCTATGGATCGAACTAACACAATCATCATTTTAAAATCCTCACCCCTATTACTGAAATCTTAAATGGATTTATGTCCTGCTCCAAAAAAAACTTAAAACACTGATTAATCCAACTTTGTCCATCACAGGTGTCAATTTAATGTCTTGACAATAATTAATCAGTATGAGTGCACAAAACCGTTTGCCTTCTCGACCAGAACCAATGCAGAAATCTTGTCTCAAAGCCATCCCTGCCTGAGAATGTAGGGAGGTGAAGGATGGAGATGAAACACCAACATTTTCAGGCAAACTGTAAACAGAAAGATTTAAGTTGACATCACTGTCATCCACTACATTGCTGCAGTCTTCTTTATCTATGTTAAGTCCACACTTCAAGTCCCAAAGAACAGCAGCAAATGAATGAGAAAAAAGTAAAGGATTCGTACAGAAGGAAAGCACTAAAGTACACAAGGTCTGCTGCTTGTCTTTCTTCATTGAAGTGTTTAAACAGTGTTTCCATCACAATTTTATAATCCTTACATGCTGCCCAGATCTAGTATAAAAAGCTATATTCTGTTTTTTTTTTCAGACATAAACTGCACATGCAGATCTCACTACATCACATAAGTAAACTGTGAATAATTGTGCTAAAATATGTAAATAAAATGAGAAGTTCTAGATTTTCAAAAGCTAAATGGTTCAAGGGTTGAGACAAAGACTAGTGGTCTTCAAAAATTAAATCAATTTGTTTTGCTTACGATGCAAGACCCTTCCGATTCACACAACCCACTGATGCTGAAAAATGCCACTGCATGATTATAGTAGTAATATTAAGGAGTACCACATGCTAATATGGGAGGGGTATATGTGAATGACAATACTTGCACTCTGTCCTCTTAGAGTGCATGCAAAGTAGTGGAGTCAAAGTTGTCTGAACTATGCAAGTGCAGAGATCCAAATGCAAAGGTGTGAGCAGCATTCCTGTAGCAGACATCTATAACTTACAATGCTAGGAAGCTCTGCAGAGTTAATCACAGCCACTTCATCGCCCCCCCCCCCCCACACACACACACACAAAAGTTAGTCATGCTGTATGTGAATGGAAGTGTAAAACTGTATCCTTGTGTGTTTATGTGACCACTGGGACAGCGTACAAATGGGTCCGTTAGTGTCTGTACATAAAAGACTGCTGTTGAGTATCAGTGCCTGTTTGTGTTCTCAGATTGTGGATCATAGCTGCTCCAAATGCACAGCAGAGGGATTCATAATTGTGCAAATGAGTAGGAAATGAGATGACACCCTTTTAAGAATGTGCATTACTAAAAATTGTCAAGTGGGCCTGAAACACATCATAGCTTATAGAAGCCAGGTGGGTTCTGCTGCAGCACCATTTACTACAAATACTGGTCAAAATGTAGATCTACTGCGGTGGTGGTGCTACGGTAGCATTGTCGCCTCACAGAAAGACGTTGTCCTGTTCGATTCTCAGCTAGAGCGTCTTCTGTGTGGAGACATGCGTGAATGGGCGTATCTTCATTGAAGGTTGTGTGTCAGGGCTGGCAACTTGGCACGTAAAAATCTACTGCCAATCATTAGCGGACTGGAGTTCCGCTGTGGCGAACCCTAACCGGGAGAAGCCGAAAGACACAACAACAACTGGTCAAAATGTAGATGTTATCAGAACACAAATGAGGATGGTGTGGTGTGGATACTTGTAATGTTTCAGCTGCATGGATGGTTATATAAACAGGATATATTAACTAATTTATTTGTCAGAATAAATAACTGAAGAATGGGTTTTAAATAATTATATAAATCATGATGTACATCAACTAAACAACTGAACCTTAAAATGTTTAACTGTTTGGTTTTAACAGGTGTCAAAGCAATCTCTAAGCTTTCACGCAAAAGTATTTGTTTTAACTACTATCAGAATTATGTTGCATTCGAACCTCATATTGTTAACACCAGTAGTTTCAGTTAGAGACACTGAATACCTCTTGCAACATTAAAATTCTGTAGTTGTTTCATGGGGTATTCATAGACAGTTAGCGATGTCCTTAAACTAAGCATCAAAAGACACAGAAAAAAAGAGTATGCAAATGACCACAATATCATGCAAATGAAGAAACACAGTTTAATGAGTCCATAACTTCATGCAAATGAGGACAGCAAGCCATGACTCGTAGATGTCAGGCTCAAAGTGGTGTCAGGCTCAAAGTGGCACATGTGTGCATCTGAGTATAAAGGTGAAAAGCACTCCAAAAACTGTGGAGTTGCAAGCAAATATGCTGGTGGCAGCAGTGACTTGGAAGAATCGACATTTCATCACCTCTAACTGCAGTATCCCAGACGAGCTACTGCACTGCCTACACAGCAGAGCAGTAGGGGTCCTAATGGAGAGATGAAAAGTCAGCAAGCAAAGGAGAGTAGTAGTACTGAAATTGAATTCATCCTCAAGTCTTAGAGAGTAACTTTGCGAGGTGGACCCTGTTTTTCACAAAATCTCACCAAGGCGACACTGATATATAGACTGTATTTATATAGCATATATCATGAACAAAATTAAGTCAAAAACAAAAAAAAAATAGCTGGGTGTACAAGACCCAGAATAAAAAAAGTGCCCAATCCTGGTAGGCACACTGGTGCCAGGACTGGAAAAATGACAGTGTAGAATCTTCAAAATACGGAAACATTCCTACAATTGGGCCAGGCCAGGCCCAGGGGGAAGATGTCCCCCCCTGTTGTAGAAGGAAGTAGCAGTCCACAAAAATCACAAAAATTGACTGGCCAAAGAAGAGCCATAAAGAAGATAGAGTGGACTATTGAGGATAAGAAAGAAATTATGTACTATTATGTAAGAAGCCCAGAATGTCCAGACACAAGATATACAAAACGATTAAGAGAGAAATCAGAGGAAATAAAAATACTTCCTCAAGAAAAACTATCAAAAGCTTCAAATAAAAATTTGTGTTCATTAATATAACAGATTTTTGAAAAACAGTATACAGATCAAGAAACTTTGATTTGTTTATAAAAAGAAGTATCTGAGGAAATGCGAAAATATAAACAACAAAACCTAGAGATATTTGAAAAATATAAAAAAGAAATCTGGACATGGGAAAGAAAGAGAGATTTGATATGGTGCAATATTTATGCAAAGTAGAAAGCCAAGTTAATTAATACAGAGAAGGCAGTCTCAAAGATATTTGAAGAGAAATATAGGCAAACGCATCCAGATATGGAAAATTTCACAATAAAAAAATGAATAGCACAAATATGTAATGTGGAAAAGAAGGTTAGTAAAGCAGAAGTTAAAGAAATAGAAGTCGAAGTTATGGAGTGCCTGTTAAGTGAAGGATTTAATGTAGAAGGTCTAACACAGACTACATCACAGCATGATGGAGTGAGTCCCTAGAATAAGGAAAAGCAAGAAGATCAGGAGACATGTGAAGAAGAAATACGGACAGGGGAAAGGAAAAGAGATTTAATATGGTGTAATATTTATGCAAAGGAGAAAGCAAAACTAATCAATGCAGAAAGAGCAGCAACAAAGATATTTGAAGAGAAATACAGGCAAAGGAATCTGGGTATGGAAAACTTTACAATACAAAAAATAAGGAGACTACGAGGAAAAGTAGAAAAAGAAATTAGTAATGGAGAAGTCAAAGAAATAGAAAGTGAGGTTATGGACCAGCTGCAAAGAGAAGTATTTAATGTAGAAAATCAAATGCAGAAAGCACCACAACAGGATAGAGCAATGGATATCCAAATTAAGGGGAAAGCAGTGGAACAGGAAGGAATTGGTCAGGTGCCATATCGAGATATTTTGGAGCCTTCTACAGAAAACCAGTATAAACGTTCACGTGAAGGTGGACACCAAGGAAAGCAACAGGAAACTGTGGAAACTCTGATGCAGTCAATGTTGAGGAGTGATAGGCCAGTGAGTTCCCATATGACAGAGCAACAGATGACACAGGATGAAACTGAAGACAATGTGCCACAGGAATATCCTATAGAATGCCAGCAGGAAATGGAAAATAAGGGATGTGCCCTCAGTTTGGAAGAAAATGAGCTACGAGAAGAGTTACTTCATCTGATGGACATGGATAAATATATTAAGATTAATGAGAGAAACAGACTGCAGAAGGTCAATAAAACCCAAAAAGTAAGAAGTCTGAAAAAACAAATGAATGCAGTAATTAGGACTCTCCATAGAGATCCATGTGATACAACAGAAGTAAACAGGATATATTAGTGTGCTGCTAAATTAATAACTGATAAAGTTCTACCACAAGATCACATGGTAGTGAGGGAAAGGAAGGGGAGAAATCGAATATCATCATGGAAGTATTGAATAGAGAAAACTATAAAGCAATTAAGACAAGAAGTGTCACTGTTAGAAGATTACAGAAGAGGGAATAGATCAACAAAAACACAAAGAAAGAGAGATGTGATTAATGCAATGCATAGTATTAGAACAGACCAGGATCTATCATGCACTATCGCAAATAACAAACTAAAAATGTCAGCACAGGCGGAAAAACTTAGAAGATACACAGATAAATATAAGGGAAAAGTACAAAATAAGCAATTTACTGATGACCCAAAAATTTTTTACAGAGAATTGGGAAATAAGGTAAAAGGAATTGAAAGATTGCCAAAAAAAGAGGAAGTAGATACACTTTGGAAAAGTATTTATGAAGATCCTGTGAAACATAACAAAGATGGTAAATGGATAGAAGAAATAAAAGAAAGAATAAGAAGTTTAAAGGTACAAGATATGAAATGGGGTGAAGTAACAGCCAGAGAGATTGAAACAAAGTTTAGAAAAGCCTCTAACTGGAAAACCGCAGGGCCAGATGCAGTACCTAGCTTTTGGTTAAAAGTATTAAAATCTTTGCATGAGGATTTAGCCATGAGTAAGAACTATTTATATGGGCACCACACTGGATAACAACAGGCAAAACAATGCTCTTACTTAAGAGTGAACCTGCAAGCTACCTTAAAAATTATAGACCAGTAACTTGCCTTCTGATGACATATAAACTATACACGGGAAGTGATGCAGACAGAGTTTATAGTCATTTAGAAGAAAACTCAATTATGGCAGTAGAACAAAAGGGCAATAAAAGAAAGTCATATGGAACAAAGGATCATTTGTTGTTAAATAAAGTTATAGTGGAGTACTGTAAAGAGGGGAGGAATCTAAGTATGGAATGGACTGACTACAAAAAAGCATTTGACAGTATCCCACATTCATGGATAAAAGAGTCCTTTAAAATGTATAAGATACACCCTACACTGACTGACTACGTTACAGTAACCATGAAACAATGGCAGACCACTATGCAATTAAGCCATGATAAAGGACAAATTATTATACCAGGGATAAAAATTCAAAGGGGGATATTCCAGGTTGACTCTGTTACCGTTGCTATTCTGCCTTGGCATTAATCCATTAAGCTGTTTACTAAACAGCTTAGGCCATGGCTATAATTTGGCTCCTAGAAAACAACAAAGTCTAATGACTTCTCATCTTCTCTTTGTCGATAATTTAAAACTGTATAGCTCATCAGATCAGGAACTGAAAGCATAGCTACACGTTGTCAAAACTTTTTCAGATGATATTGGAATGCCAATTGGTCTTGATAAATGTGCAAAAGCAACATTTAAAAAAGGAAAACTGCAACATCAGGAAAACAACAGTTTGGGACAAGAATGTTATATAAAAGAACTTGAGCAAGAGGGAATGTATAAATATTTGGGAATTGATGAAGGATCAGCAATAAAACATGAACAAATGCAAATAAAACTCAGTAAGGAATACTTTAGAAGACTTAAATTAATCCTGAGAACAGCACTGACATCTAGGAACAAGATCCAAGCTATAAATCAATTTGCTCTTCCTGTCCTAACGTACAGTTTTGGAGTGATTGACTGGCCTCAAAAAATGCTGGATAGATTAGATATTAAAACAAGAAGGATGCTTCATGCTTACCACATGATTTAAAAAAATCAGTGTATCCCAAGATTATATATTCCCCGTTCCGAAGGAGGGATGGGCCTCCTTGAAATTGATTACATGTATAGATCTGCAATCGTGGGACTCCAAACATATGTACTGACCTCACAAGATTCAAATGTAGTGAAAGTTTTGAAACATGAGGAAAATAAATATAAGATGACTTGTCTGCTTAATCTAGCAGAAGCATATCGACGTCAAGCAGGAATGGAAATCAAACCAGAAGCAGACAAAAATCAGGCAGCAACTGAATGTGCCAAAAAAACAAAAGAAGGAATATAAGGTGACGAAAGAATATAAGGTGAAGGACCAGATGAGAAGGCAAAAAATGTGGAAAAAAACATAAATATAGTTGCAAGTACAGAAAACTTCTGGAAGAACTTCATGTTGATCAGGAATGAACGCAGGGATGGTTAAGGAGAGGCAAATTCAAACCAAGAAATGAAAGGTTAATATTGGCAGCCCAAGACAGTGGGCTACGTACACACTGGTTTACAAAGTCCATTGAACATGTGGGAGAAATAGACAAATGTAGGTTTTGTAAAACCGAATTGGAAACAGTCACTCACCTTGTTGCTGGCTGCGACACACTAATGGCAGAAGGACTGTATACTGAAGGGCACAATAATGTGGCGAGACTGTTGTACTGGGGATTGTGCACACATTATGGTACTGAAGTAGCTGAAAAACACTAGAAACATGAGGCACAAAGCATCATAGAAAATGATGAAGTTTATATCATATGGGATCACCCATTACCAACAGTCCAAAAGTTAGATGCTAGAAAACTGGATATAGTGGTCCAAGAAAAGAAGACAAATGTAGCATTGATCATTGAAATCACTACACCCAGTGACTACAGTGTCTTGTGTACAGAGAGACACAAAGTCATAAAATATCAGGATCTGCAGGCAGAAACTAGAGTAATATGGAAGAAAGATACCCAGACAGTTCCAATAGGAATAGGAGCAACGGGTCTTATAAGAAATATTTTACAATCATATTTGGATATGTTACCAGTTCATGTAACTCCATACGAACTGCAGAAGGAGTCATTACAGGGCACATTGCAGGTGCTGCGAAGAGCACTACTGGCTATCAAAGATTGAAACAATACTAATTTCGTGAACTTTAATCATACTTTTACTTAGGAATGGGGTCCATTCCCATCATGGTATTAGAAACTCAAAAGACTTGGAGAAATTAAAAAAAGACAGAAAATGGTACCAGCAAAGGATTACATCCTACCAGAACACGCCAACAAGTCCAGGACCAGCTGTGCCTAAACAGATACATTATACAGGTTATGGTTAAATGTTATGGTTCACAGACTGTAAATGGTGGACTGCCTAGACTACCTATACCCATTGATTCCAAGGTATGTACAGCACTTACCATCCTAGCTAGAAGTAACCTTCAGGGAAAAACTGGTTACACATTTGATATTGCAAGTATCAACTTGCAGAATATTCAAGATGTTCCTCTGTACATTGCTTCCAAGTGTGGGGGAACAGCACACCAGTGGAGAGAGTCAACACCATGGATAATTTCTACCACATCACCCACTTCCTCAAAGTACTTAGAATCGAAGGCTGCACCTATATGGCAATAAAAATCTGTCCACACCAGGTGTTCATAGACAGTACTACATCAACAAGAAGGGCTGCCTTTCCATCTTTACATATTATTCCCCAAGATACAAAAACCTGGCTAGGCTAGACAGACCTTACATTTCACAGGATCGTTTGAATTTAATTGACCCCTAACCGGGAAAAGCCGAAAGACATTAGTTTAGTTTTTAGATTTCTGAAGAAATAACCGAGACTATTTGGGATGGAGAAGATGTGATTTTACTAGCAGGAACCCAGACAGAATGTATGTATTATTCCGTAAAGTACAATAACCAAGTTAGACCTGAAAGAAACTATACTTCATAAGAGCATAGGTACTTCATGAAAAGTTTGAAAAACATCCAATAACTATTTCAAAACAAGCAAAATCAGTACCAACACAAAATAAACTACTGACCAAATTGCAGAAGTGGTTAGGAAATGACTCCAAAAAGAAACCACTGGTAGTCCACAATATGAGGCACAAAATAATCCACTGGTAGTCCACAAATAAAGATTTTCTTGTAAGATAAAAAGCGGTAAGCGTTTTCGTCCCATCAACAGAACTTCATCAGACAATTTTAAATGAACAAATAGCATTTTTAAAGACTGTCACACAAATCACATGATGTTAAAGTCGCACCCCCTTAAAGTCAATGAACAGATTACTAAAATACATATTATACTATAAGTATTTAAACATATTTAAAAACAAGTAAAACCAAATACATCCTTATTATAGTGTTGAATAATAAATAAATAATATTTTCTCAGTGCTCTTAATTTTAAAAGGGAATTAATAGAAAGGCATTCATTTAAACCTGGCGAATTGCTAGCATTTAATAGTAGCTGCCAGTGTAATTCTCTCCTTTCTAATAAGATAGACCAAGCACCACCCCTAATATTCATATCAATGCTGTCAATTACAAAGAAACAAAAGGAATGTTCACCATTCACAGAGATATGTTTATATAATGCACTGGTATCTTTACAAGTTCTTATTTCATATAAATGCTCATATACTCTGTTTTTTAGTTTCCTATCTGTTTTACCAATGTAAAAACAATTACATTGGTTACAAAGGGCACAATACATAATTCGTTCAGAATTACAGGTATATTTTTGCTTAATGTGAATATCCATATTGTTGACCCTAAAAATGGGTCCTTCCTTAACATGGGTACAGTACCTACACATACCACATTTGGTCATCCGTCCATTTTTATTGGTATTAGTTAGATACTGCCCTTTTTCAAAGGAATTCTTTAGATTTCTACCCCTTTTAAAAATTATAATGGGTTTTTTATCAATATGTACTCTCACATTTCTATCATGAGCCAAAATGGACCAGTTCTTATTCAAAATACCTCTAATATCTAAACCATCTATTGTGAAAGTAGTGATAAAAGAAGTGTTGTAATTTACATCAGCACATTCACCATTAAGGACAGTAGTATGGAATACATAGTCTTCATTTGTTACAATTTCTACTACAGGGGGGTATAAAAAAGTTACTTTGTGCCTCATATTGTGGACTACCATTGGTTCCTTTTTGGAGTCGTTTCCTAACCACTTCTGCAATTTGGTCAGTAGTTTCTTTTGTGTTGGTACTGATTTTCCGTGTCTGTTATGGCGGATGTGGATTATGCCAATGACTCCGAAGAACTATCTGTTAAAAGCACAGATTTCCATGCTTTACAGCGTGCTGTAACTGATTTGACGAACATAGTTCTAGCCTTAACTCAAAAAGTGAATTCTATGACTGCCACGCCCCCGATGATGCGAGACGTTCTGCGACTACAACGGATGAAGGAGAAACAGCGTCTCTTGGTTTATGGAGCACTTTAAACAACCATAATAATTTTAACATATCTAACGCTTTACCATCTAGTTCGAATAGCGTTAATCCTGTTTTCACTACTAATAATAATTCTGTTATTAGCCCTAATGGGTCTATACCATGTGGACAGCGTTTTGCTGAACCTAAAACAGGAACACAAAGCTCAAACTATGTGCCACAGTTAAGGGATTGGATTTCTGCTACTATTTTCTTACAAAACGTTCATACAAACAACAATGAGACTGGGAATAAAAGCCTTCATTTATTATTAGAAGAGTTTGAGTACTATTTAACCAAGATAAAATGACTACAAATGAACAATGTTTACTTTACTGAATGTTTAAAAGAGAAAATTGCTCCAAAAGGCTTAAAAATGTGGAGATACCCTAATGGATTAAAAGCTGGTTCTAAATTCTTTGTTGAATTAACTGCAATGTTTGATCAACATGGGTTTGATTATATGAATTTAATTGTTGCTAACAATGATTAAGTTATAACTGAATTAATTGACAAAGTTATGGAATTAGATTCAGTAACTTGTGCACACAGACAGTATATAGATTTCAAAAGTGAGCATTTTAGAATTTTTAAGAGTATTGATGAGTTGAGTAATAACATTAAGTTTCAAAAAATTTAAAAAATTAAATAGAGACAAAATGAAATATACTAAGGGCATTGCATATCCTAACCCACCACCATCCCAAGAGTGGGGTAAGAAATACAATAATCATGAAAATGTGAATGCTAATGCTAACAATGGTCCCCAGGCCAATTTCACACATGAAGTAGGTGAAGATGATTTTTTAGATGAGGAAGAATACCCTCCCCTAAGACACTCAGAGCTATTGAAAAATAAACCCCCCAAAATGAGCAATTTGAGGGAAGAGAATTACTCAATACATCCCCACACCAACAATCAATGGAACAGAGGGAGGAGGGTTATGAATACCAACAGGGGTGGGAGGAATTTTCGCAACAGGAATTGGTCGAACAGGAGGCAGATTATAGTATGAATCCTGTATCTAATAGCATAGACAGTAGTGAAATATATTCCACTAGTAATAATGACCATGTTTTACCAATTTGTTGCATTCTAACTAACAGTTTGGGTGATTTCAAAGTATATAATTTTTCAAATATTGAACTCAATAAAGAGCAATGTGATATTTTTTCTAAAGGATTTACTTATGTTCCTTGGCAATGTAGTAATATAGCAAAGACGTTGATGGATTTGAAATTATACACCTGTAAAGTTAACTTTAAGGTTTTATTTCAGAATTCCTTTCCCATTCATCCCCCTAACCCTTTGGCTATATCTAGTGTATACAATCCCCCCTTGCATCCTATGGTCACTTTATTTGAAAAAATATGTGAACTGGACATTAGCGCTTTACTTTTCAGTTATCGAAAAGGGGATGATTATAATACTCATGAAGACGGTACTATCAAAGAAATTAAAGGGTTTTTAGATAAGGTTAGAATAATGAAACCTGATAAAGGAGGTGGAGTAGTTCTTATGAATTTGGAAGACTATAACAGAAAAATGTTATTTATACTTAACGGGAAGGCATATACTAAGTCCTCTATTAGTGAGGTGAATGGTGCTTATTTAAAAATTAAGAATGAATTACAGCACTTATTCAAAAGGGTTTTTAGATAAGGTTAGAATAATGAAACCTGATAAAGGAGGTCGATAGTTCTTATGAATTTGGAAGACTATAACAGAAAAATGTTATTTATACTTAACGGGAAGGCATATACTAAGTCCTCTATTGGTGAGGTGAATGGTGCTTATTTAAAAATTAAGAATGAATTATAGGACTTATTCATTGAAGGATTTATAAGTATTGATGTCCTTAATTATTTGACAGTTATGCACCCTAGACTAGCGGTCATATTCGGTCTTCCAAAACTACATAAAGACCTAACACAACCCCACATGCGACCCACTGTTGATTCCAAGGGTTCTATTACACAACCCCTAGCGAAATACATAGATTCCAAGCTTAAGAAATTCATATACCAGGAACCACATATATGTAAAGACTCATGGGGATTTTTAAAAGAAATTAACAGAATTCCCTTTAAGGAGTCTTACATGTTACTGACTATAGATATAAAGGATTTATATTCAGTAATTCCCCATCAGGAAGGTCTAGAATGGTTCAATGAATATTTATATGAAAAGAAAGTTGAACATTTTGATGTGATTATGTACACCCAGTTGATGGACACTATATTAAAGAATAATTTTATTTTATTTAGCAATGAAATTTTCCTTCAACAAGAAGGGGTAGACATGGGATCAGCATTTGGGGGCTTATATGCAAATATAGTAGTTTTACAATGGGAAAAGAAACACCTTTTTTGTTCTAATTTCTATAAATACATTAGATATTACACATGTTTTCTCGACGGCCTTTTTATCCTATGGGATGGACCTTATAGCATTATTAGTGATTTTATAAAATATATTGATTCAATCACCTAATTTTTAAAGTTTACATATCAATTTAATCTGGATAGGATTGCATTTTTGAATATCATGTTAATTAAAGATTACAAGCACAAAAGGTTTATATCAAGCATGCATAGAAAGGATACTTATTCCAATTCACTATTACATTTTACCAGTATTCAACCTCAAAAGCAAAAAAGAGCCATTATAAAGGGACAGCTTGTACGGGCTGCCTGTATGGTATCATTGTTTGAGGATTTTTTGAATGAATGTGACACCCTAAAGGATATGTTTCTAAAGAGAGGGTATCCATTAAAACTGGTAAATGAAGTTATTTTAGAAGTAGTTAGCAAAAGGGAAAGGAATTTTTATACCCCCTTTTAGTAGAAATTTTACCAAATTAAGACTATGTATTCAACACTACCGGCCTTAATGGTGAATGTGCTGATGTAAATTACAATACTTATTTTATAACTACTTTCACAATAGATAGTTTAGATATTAGAGGTATTTTGAATAAGAACTGGTCCATTTTGGCTCATGATAGAGATGTGAGAGTACATATTGATAAAAAGCCCATTATAATTTTTAAAAGGGGTAGAAATCTAAAGAATTCCTTTGAAAAATGGCAGTATCTAACTAATATCAATAATAATGGACAGATGAACAAATGTGGTATGTGTAGGTACTGTATCCATGTTAAGGAAGGACCTGTTTTTACGGTCAACAATATGGATATTCACATTAAGCAAAAATATACCTGTAATTCTGAATGAATTATATACTATGCACTTTGTAACCAATGTTAATTGTTTTTACATTGGTAAAACAGATAGGAAACTAAAAAACAGAGTATATGAGCATTTATATGAAATAAGAACTTGTAAAGATACCAATGGATTATATAAGCATATCTCTGTGAATAGTGAACATTCCTTTTGTTTCTTTGTAATTGACAACATTGATATGAATATTAGGGGTGGAGCTTGGTCTATCTTATTAGAAAGGAGAGAATCATACTGGCAGCTACTATTAAATCCTAGCAATTGGCCAGGTTTAAATGAATGCCTTTCTATTAATTCCCTTTTAAAATTAAGAGCACTGAGAAGATAGTGGGCCAGATTCAGGAAGCCTCTGTGTAAGAGTTATAACTCTTACACGGAGGCTGCAGTTAAACGGTGTGATGTCAGCATGTCATGCATATGCATGAGGTGCATGAGGCATGCTGAATCACACTGTAACTCTTACACGGTCTGTGTAAGAGAGTAGGGGGCGTGTCCGTAGGCTAAGCCCTGCATGCGGACATGCCCCCGGCAGTGTAGAATGGCTGAAAGTAAACAGCCACGAGAGAGGCCATGGAAATGTAAATAAACACACTACACAACACATTCCCCCACAGACCATCAGTGTACAAAGTGAACAGAGGCTATAAAATGAAAATAAAAACTGTTTTATTTTTTTTAAACCCCGTAAATGTGTGCTACTGTGTGCGCTCGTGTGCGCGGGTGTGCTACTAGCGTAATTGCAGTTAGCAGGCAGTGGAGAAGGATATGAGAACTAAATATGCAAAGTAAGCCAAGAAGAAATAGCTTAGTGGTAGAGTTGCCGGCTTAAGAGTAGGCAAGCAGGGTTCGAGCCCACACAACAACCTTTTTTTTTGTAAATAAGCAGTAAAAAGGCACCTGACAGTATTGTACAAATGTAAAAGTATACCCTTTTGTAAAATTGAATGAAATGGAGCATATATTTTGAAGTAACACAATAATAAAAATATTTAGAAATGTACTGATAGCTAAGCTGCAGTGAGACAGAGTGCTTGTAGCGGAGTAATGTTTAAAAAGCTGCAAATTGCTTGCCCATAGCTAAGCACTGGTTTAACAGGCTCAAACTGTGTGCAACTAGCTGTGCTCAGCTTAACATGTGTCACCAGCCAATTAAGGTGTATCCCAGCGCACACCGTTTGCGCGGCACTCCCACAAGCTAACTGCCAATGCACATGCGTTAGCTCCACGCAAACAAGCGCAGACCTGGTTTTAAGTGCTTAAAAGTGCTTTTGGCATGTTTGATTGACAGGTCCTCAATTCCTTTCTAGACAGTCTTGAAAATTAAAAATCAGTGGTCAGATTCGAACCCAGGATACCATGCACTAGAGTCAAGGAACTAAACCACTAAGCCATGACAGCAGTACTTAAAAATGCAGAAATAGCATACATATAGGATATAATCCAGAATGGAGCATGATAAAGCAGTTTCTGTGAAGTAGATACAATTCCAAAACGGCCAATCATAGAAATGTGTGGGAAAATCGGCATATATAAGCCCCATAGGCGGGAATACACAGCAGAACCGATTGTAGAACAGACCTGCAGGCAGAATGAGTGGAGTAGGGGAGGGACGTTACTTTCGAGCACAGCGGTGGGGCATTGAGGAGTCCAGATACATGGTCTGGCTCCTAGTTCACCATCATGAGGCCCAACTCATGCAGGGCCAGGTCTCATGGGGAGCGTACAGGGCGGAGGCATGGGACCAGTTGGCTCATGATCTGACCAGTGCTACTGGCATTCCACGCACTGGTGAGCAGGTCCGTCACCACCATGCGGACCTGAAGCGGCGTAAGCAAGACCAGTTGACCCAATGGATCCAGGAGGCCCGGGATACGCCCAACGCCCCACTACTGAGTAAGTTACATTTTACTTATGTATGTCAGGAATTAAACTAGCTGATACTATGGAGATGTGTATTCCAATATTACTTGTTTTGTATTACAGCTGCAGGTGTTCGCTCTGCGAACCAAAGGGCGCATGACCGCAGGCTGGTGTGGCTGCGCCACCATGCAGGTTAGTAACCCCACATAGTACTTGTAAATAAATATTATAGCAGCACGTATCAGAACACTGCACTGTATTGATCAAAAGAAATATAATGTGCAAGCAAGAAGTGAAAGTCTGCAGGTATGGCTGCAACAAGTTCAGCAGTATGCAAGTGTAACTGGAAATATAATTGATAGAAATAAATAGCGCTGTAATACAGATGTCCCACCATTAATTAAATATAGTATAACCTGCAGTAGTCTCAAGAGTACAGCTTCAGAATCTGAGGTAATCACATGTGAGATTTATCCCCTGTTGAAATGCTGGATCATGACAGAAGTGAGGCTGCTGGAAAGTGTTTGAATCACCACAGGTCTAATATGTGAACAAAGCCTAGAAGTACCAACCTGAACTGTGAAATTGCAGGATGTGTGAGAGTGACAGAAAGGGTCATGTATCAATAAATAAAGTAGTAATAACCCCCGAATATATAAGCCTGAGTGTGTCTCCACAGAACTAAATGCATGTGGGAATTACAAATTAACATCCCAAACTGATTTCAGTGTGTCTGAATCTGGAATGTTTAAGCCAAAATCTGTATATGGTGATGACAGTAAACAATTTGCAGACAGAATGAATGATTGTCTGACAAACTAAACAGCCATAGTTGTCCCCTGTCCTGTCATCGAAGTGTAGCAGGATGATGTATCTGATCAAATTCACAATAACTAGGATAGTGATGTAACTGTAACAGGTCTAGCATGACAGTCAAATAAAAATCATTTTGAAACATCAGCCTCAAGTTAATTGTGTACCTATTACAAATGTATATCAATGTGTAACTTATGAATGTGTCATCATTTTCTTTCTCCACCCCACCCTATAATTGCAAATTAAAACACTCACTACATATTGGTATGTGAACATTTCATTAACCATGGACATTTGTCCTGTTCACAAATATATGCATGTCTGTTTGTGCATGTGCCCTGTTCATACCTGCAAACCTGATGGCCTGTTGCCATTAATCAACCCTGCATGTTGTTTGATTGTGTATTTCCGTTCAAATAATGCATGTGATATTGATATGCCCGTTGTTCAATGGTGTTAATATCTGGGTGTTTGTTTAATGGGAATACCAATGCGTGCTGTTACAACTAATTGGAATGGAATAATATGCCACTAACCCAAACTAACATAACATACCCACAAACATAGAATGCTTGGGAAGACAGGTCCCAGCGGACCCACCTCTCCCACCTCAGCTGGCGACTGCACCTGGCACTAGTGCCCAGGCTGGACCCTCCTCCGGTGGCCCTGTGCCACCTTCGGGTGGAAGCGCTGCAGGGGATGGGGCCCATCCCCCCTCTGCAAGCGTGGCCGGAGGAGTACGTCCATTCACCCTTCAAGGTGTCCGTTCTGTGTTGCGAAGGGAGATCCAAGACTCTGTTCTTGGGCCCCTATGCCAGCTCGAGGCTCGGGTGGCACAGCTTACGGCCACGGCCATTGTCCCGCCTGCACAGCCCCCAGCACAGCCCCGTCCTGGGCTGTGAAGGAACAGTGGCAACTGCCTATGGGTGGGGATATCAGTTCCACTGTTGCCATCTGTGGGCTCATGCGCCTTGGATATCCCAACCTCCGTCCCCGTCAATTGTGTAACCCCCCCACTTGTGTCATACACCACCCCTGTATGCGTCTTGTCTGTTAACCTACCCAGCCTACCTCCCCAGCTATACCGACTTCCTTCACCTGACATACCACTCTCACCTGAAAAAAAAAAAAAAAGGGCACTCTGTACCCACAAAAAAATTACGCCCCATACATAGCTGTCCATGTCGCACACATGTCCGCTGGACATTGAAACTGTTAATTACAATTGGCTTTACAACAAATATTAATGTTGTTCTGACACCTCTCTCAGGGGTGGAAGGTTTCAAATGTCCCACCAAAATACATAGAAATACACAGCTGTTGCTGCTAAAGACATGGGCATCTATGGGCCTTACCCACATCCTTCCTGCAAATCCCACGCTTGTTTCCCTACTGTCTTACCTTCTTTGTGACCCCTTTTTCACCACTTTCCTGTCTCCCCTTTTTCTTTTCTTTCAAAGAAAATAGCGGGTGTCTTGTGTGTTAGCGGAGCTCACCGCCAGTCTTGTCGTGAGCTCAGCAAACGAGCGCAGACCTGGTTTGAAGTGCTTAAAAGTGCCTTTATGGCACTTTGATTGACAGGTCCTGTACTCATTTTTAAAACCTGGAAAGAAAAATAAATTCCCACTGCCAGTCTCGAACCCAGGACCTTGGTAACATTAGTTTGTATGACCTACCACTAAGCCATGACTGCCATACAAGAGCATAGTGCTAAAATAAATATAACATGTAATAGTAGGAATCAATCTAAAGGCAATATAGGAGGTGTACTACCCAAAGCATTCCAGGTAGAGTTTTAATGGCCGAACTACTGGATTCCCACACTAGTTCAGTGTTAACAGAAACAGCCCTGCTAATTGTTAGCTTGTACATAATAATGTAAGGTAATGTACACATAAGAAGGTATGTATATGTACACATACATATATATAAATATATAGTAATACATATGAAATATAGTCGTAGGTGTCAGTATCCATACACACTCACTACAGGAGACAATGAAGATAAATGCAGCAGCCAGAATCTGCAACACAGCCTGACCCCTCTGAGACCCACTAACCCTTTTAACTGCTTAAAGGTGGCTTCAGCACTTTGATTGACAGGTCCTGTACTCATTTCGAAGGTTTGGAAAGAAAAATAAATTCCCACTGCCAGTCTCAAACCCAGGACCTTGGTAACATTAGTCTGTATGACCTACCACTAAGCCATGACTGCCATATGAGAACATTGTGCTAAAATAAATATAACATGTAATAGTAGGGATCAATATAAAGGCAATATAGGAGGTGTACTACCCAAAGCATTTCAGGTAGAGTTTTAATGGCTGAATTACTGGATTCCCACACTAGTTCAGTGTTAACAGAAACAGCCCTGCTAATTGTCAGCGTGTACATAATAATGTAAGGTAATGTGCATATATGAAGGTATGTATATGTACACATACATACATATAAATATACATTAATACATATGAAATATAGTTGTAGGTGTCAGTATCCATACACACTCACTACAGGAAACAGTGAAGATAAATGCAGCAGCCAGAATCTGCAACACAGCCTGACTCCTGTGAGACCTACTAACCCCTTTACTGCTGGAAGGTGCCTCCAGCACTTTGATTGATAGACCCTGTACTCAATTTGAAAGCAAAATACAAGCATACTAGTAGGCCCTACCACAAGACCATTGTAACACTAGTCTGTATGACCTACCAGCAAGACATGACTCTCATACAGGAATATAGTGCTAAATAAGTGGAACATGTAATAGTAGGAATGAAGATAAAGGCAATATAGTATGTGTACTACCCAAAGCATGTCAGACAGACTTTCACTGTCCCAATTACTGGATTCCCATACTAGTGTGTGTTAACAGAAACGGCCCTGCTAATTGTTAGCTTGTACCCAATATTGTCAGCTAATGTACATATATGAAAGTATGTATATGTACACATATGTATATATAGCAATACATATGAAATATAGTTGTAGGCGTCAGTATGCATACACACTCACTACAGGGAACAGGTGGGAGAAATGCAGCAACCTGAATTCACAACACAGCATGAAGCATGAGAGATGTACTAACCTTCACACTCACAGAACATTTTCCAACAGCATACCAGCATGGTCCACGCCCTTACAATCTGAAAGGGCAACGCCTATCTCACATACCTTTTATAGCACTGTCCTGAAATCACAGTGAGACATGCAATCAGTACACAACTGGCTGTATGCAATTAGCCAATGCTGCCTTACAATTGGTGCAGAGGCCATCACATGGGCCTATGCAGATACCTACAAAAGCATTCAGTACCCACACTCCACACATGCAATACAGTCATTGCACAAACCTAATGAGAAAGAGAGAGAGAGAGAGACAGAAATAAGAAAATATACAGACTGCCAGCAGCAAAACCAGCAGCAACAGCAGAAAACAGCAAGCAGCACCACTGACACAGCAACAGCTGCCACAAACACAGGTAATGCAAAGTAGCAGGTTAATACTGTGTTTACTGTGACACCTCCAAATGTATCATAGTTCACTATCTATAGGTATGTCCATGAGATAGATTGTGTGTACATAGTCCTGAAATATATACATATGTAATATTGCTGTACATGTTGCCCATACTTAAAACTTCCATAGCTTAGAACACAAGGCCAGTTGTGCATATGATGCAGTAGTTACCAGGGTCAGTAGAGGTTACTCCTCATTGGTGTGGGACCACTGTGTATGTATGGCACTGTTCAGGTACATATCCTGTAGTATGGCCAGGGATTAATACCAGTCTGTCATGTGGTGCTATGTCCTCCAGGGGTGAACGTAGCACACATCCAGGGGCACCATTTCGTAACAGTGATGCTATGTGTTCTGCAATGTTGAGGGTGGCTCTCACCTGGACATGTGAGAGGATAGGGAGGTTACAGTCATCTGGGATAACTAATACCACATGTGTAGGAGAATGGGGGGGGGTACCTGCACCTAAACTGTCTGCAACAATGTTGCCAATATCTGTGCATTTGGTGAATGTGAAGCATTGCCTTCATGTGAATCTGCCCTGTGCTGCAGTAGCCTCCTGCTATTGTTATACAATGTGCCTGTATCTGTACTCCACTGGACAGGATTAATAAGTGGTGTGCAGATGTTCTGGGTTAGATATGTGTGTGCACAGTACATGCAGTATGTGGGATGTCTGTGGTAAGCATATGCAAAGGGCGCAGTGTGTGTTGTGGCTTCCACTGGCCCAATGGGCTGCATGGATAGCATCACAGTCATAACTAGTGAATAACTGTGTAATTACATGCATACATAGCAAGGTAGTGTACTGTGCTTGTGGTGTTGTTGGGATATGTATATCCAGGCTGAGTAATGTGTTTCCACATCACAGGGTTGGATGGCAACACACATCCAGTATGTAGGGATGAACACCCAGAGTGTTTCAGACGTGTCGCCTGTGCAGAAATATCTGGCCATTACCTGTGCATCCCCCACAACACACACACCTGCAACATATGGCAGAAGTACTATAGCAGTACACACGTGTTCATAGGTTCATACTAGGCTATTTGCCCTAGGGCATTGATAAACCTAGTAGAATGTGTTTGTCTTTCGCCACCCAATTACAAGTTATGCTGCTATGCCCTTGTCCGACGTTAGTATAATGTGCCTCTGTCTAACAGTGACATAGAAGTGATACCTGGGGTACAACTATGATCTCCATCCACTCATCCAGATTCCTATGGAAGAGAGTCAATGAGGGACTCTGCCTAACCTGTAGTGTGAGTTCATTACAGAGTGAAGGGAGCCTCTTGGTTAGGAATATGCCCCTACAGCATGTCCATGTATGTCAGTGCTGAGGTTCAGGTCTCCTGAGCATGTGGCTGTATGGGACTCTGATTACCTGAGGTGCAGCATGTTCATTACTGCTGGGTAGGACATGGCTGTATATGGCACGCACAGATTGCCTCTGAACAGGCAGTATGCCACTGAGTCCAGCTGGATTTCCTTTACCTGGGCAGCATATGACATCTGTTTGAGCCACTGCATCCTCTTGAAGAGGTACTGTTGTCCTGTATCAGTTGCTGTAGGTGTCTGGTTAGGTACATCCCAAAAGGTGCATTGTACGCAATTATAGGCCTGATGATGGATGAGTAAAGAGGCACAATGACCTCCCCTGCCATACATGTGAATCCCTCATGATTAGCTGGGCTATATAACATGTCTTTCAATCCACGTTGGCCATGTGGTTGACAAATGACAGACTGCTATCATGTTTCTTCCCCAGGTCCCCAACTACGTCTTCTGTACTCAATGGCCTAACACCTATGTTGTACTTTGCCACCAATGTGGAGGCGTGGGAATCTGCGTTGAATATTGATACTCCCCCTCCCTTGTTCAAGTGTTGGGGCTGACAAGAATGGTAACAGCTATAACTTGGTAGTGCTGGTGTGCTCCTGTGAAACCTGAAACAGGTTTATGTTACTGCACAGATATCGATGTCCATAATGCTAAGTAGGGTTTTGAGTGCGTGCATCCTGAGGTCTAGACTTCCGGTGTTGAGTAGCATCAATCTTACTTCCTCATCCTTTGTGATACAAATGGATGTGGGTTTGCCTTATGAGCCTTGCCTAATACAGGCACTATGGGTGTAGCAAGAGGCTCCACCAAATTCCAATAGGACAGGGGTGACAGGTGCAAGCTGTCCCTAGCAAAGCATACCACCCCAAGATGGCAGGCATTGGCACACCTGTGAATGACACCAGTATGTCAGTCAATTGTTGGAAGGGATCATCGTGCCTTGATATTGTGGCATCGTTCTTGGTGAGGGTAGGATGCTACTCAAGGTCAGGGTCAAACTGTCTTGGGCTACGTGCTCAGAGAGCTCCGTACTGTCTCATGTCATGTAGTCCAGGGAGGTATGTGTCAGGTCATTCACACCAGCATGGACATTGACTGAGTCATACCTGTACTTGCCTTGGGGTTACTTGAGTGTTTGTGTTATGTGGCAGGTTGTAGTGCCTGACAGGCTGCACACCGTGAGCCTCACCTCGTTAAGCCTGGTGAACGTGATGTCAGTGTGCCTGATGATAGAGGCACCTAGTACAGGTGTATGAGGTGTGTTGTTTACTGTTAATGGCTGTGAGTGTTCAGCACATTGGCTTTGTGTGATATGTGTTGCACGTGTTTGTTTCCGTGGTAGTGGTTGCCTGAGTGTCTGTTTAGGAGGTCTCTGCTGCATAGGCAGACCTGTAGTCCGAGCCTACAAGTATGTTCATGTGTGATCATGTGTTAGTTCTGCTGTCGTGGTAGGTCTATGTGAGGCTGGAAGTGTAGTGAGTGTGGTTTCCTTCGCCACCTGACTGGTTATGGCGGTATTGAGTAGAGAGAGCCTAGCCTCCAGTTTGGTATATGGTTGCATCACTCACATGAGTTTGAATTTGTTGTTAGGAGGAGGGGGTTGTCTGTGTACATGCAGCTGTTCTAACATTGTCTCTGGAGTACCACACTCACCAGCTGGACTGGGAAGGAGACTGACAACTGACCTTTGGACATGCTAGAATACTATTGTGAATTCCGTAATAATTGAAAACAAGGTCCAGTGGGGAGTGAGGGTGTACTGATATTACCTACTACTGCTGACTGATATAAAAGCTTCAGTGAGCAAGTGCCAGGTAACCTAAGTGCAATGTGTCACAATTAAGTAAATGCAACAATGACAAGCAGTCACTTGCTGTCATGTGTAACATGGAAATACGTACAGTAAGCAATGCAGATATCAGTAGTGAGTCACAGAAGTGTTGAGAAGCTGTGTATTATGTGGAAGTAGCATACCAGTGAAATAACAAGCTAACAAATAACAAGCATATAAACAAAGGTAGATTCAGGAGGCCTGGATGTAGTGTTTGCTACAGCAAACAAGGTGTAGCAATGTCAGTAAGATACAGCTCAAATATGCAGGCACTATAAACCTGAAACCAGATGTCCCCAGCTATGAATGGCAGAGTACAGCCTATTGTCACACAAGAGTGCAGACCACAAACCTTGTTAATGTTAAATAACTGGCCTGAAGGCCAACTGCCTATACCAGAACTAATACACTTGGACACTGGGCTCTCAATCAGCAGTTCCCAACTTCAACGGATGAAAGATATGTGTCCTGCCACCACAGTGCTTGCCACAAACCTCCCTAATGTAAAACAACGGGTCTGAAGGCCAAGTGCTTAGTCCAAATGACTTAGAATGATAGCTACACTTTAATCAAGTTACAACCAAGCAGTAATAAGTACAATTTAATACTCCCTGTATAGAATGTGTACCATGTATTGCTGAGATACTATGCTGATAACCTGTTTGTGTACCTTTCCAGGGTAACATGGCTCTAAAAAGGAACCCCGCATATTCTGCTGCAGAGGATGAAGTGATTCACCAGAGCCTGGTGCGTGACTATGCCATCCTGTTCTCACGCACCACCCAGAATCAGCAGGAGAGGTCTGCACTGTGGCAAAATCTAGTTAGCAGGATAAATGATGTTGGCATGCATGATAGGACATATGAGCAGGTGAGACATCACTGCAGTGATTTGATTAGAAATGTCCGCCAGCGTGCTGCAGATATCCGCAGGCAACAGGTTGCCACAGGTGGGGGGGTGGCCACCATCCCCCCCTCACCAGACAGAAGGGGCTACTGCTAAGTGTTGTGGATCCAGCCCCAGAACAACAACAGCAACAGTCATGCATCATGATGGAGGTTGGATCCACACAGCAGCAAGACACCGAGCGTGCAGGTAAGATGCCATATTTATTTATTGTTATTACTTTTACATTTGTTGACCGAGATAGTCTAGCTGGATATATGTCCATTTTCAGTAGAGGCCTGGGGAGAAAAGCTCCACACATAACATAATAAAGGCAGACAGACAAGTTGTTAATACAGACAGCCAACATAATAGAAATATACACCAGCCTGTTAATTAAATCAACATACATTTAAGGAACTCAAACAGTTTAAAGTCATACACAATGTACTGTCGGTTTCAAAGCAATTCTATCTAAAACATAATGGTTATGCAATAAAGCAAAAGCCATATAGATAATAGTTAAAGCTCAGAAGGGTAGAGAAGTAGGAGGAGTATGAAAGATAAAATAATAGGGAAGAGGCAGGAGTCAAGAAGGGAAGTGAGGAAAAGAAGGAAGACAGTCAAGAGGAGGTGGGAGGGATGGGAGAAGTAGGTCAGAGCATAGAAGGACATCAAGGTGAAAGAAACAGGGTAGAAGCTAGTTTTTATGCACAATGAGGGGTTAGAGGTAAAGAGAGGGTGGGGAGACGGACGTTAGCCTGGAGTACTACAAGAACAAAGCCAGTGGTTTTGGAAGTACAGTTTGAGTTGTCGTTTGAAGAGAGGTAAGGGTGAGATTAGAGTTAACCCCTGGTATGTACATATGACTGTTCTGTACACTGTTACTTCATGCACGCATAAGGTATGCATGTGGTATGTATCTGTCATCATGATATGTAATTGTGCATGTGTGATACAGACATTATGAGCAGCTGATGTGTATAAGGGAACTAGTGTACTACTGTACTGTATCATGTGCAAAACAAATGGCACACTTGTGCCCACTGACATTACTCTCTTCACACTTCCAGGTCCCTCCCATCTAGCAACGAGGCAGGCCATACATGCTGGTGAGTGTGTTGAACATTACCTGAAAAACAATTTATAATACTAGTAAGAGTAGTGTAACTCTGTAGTATACATGCTGGTGAGTGTGTTTAATAATACCTGCAATACCCAGTTTAACAAAATTAAGAGTAGTGTAACACAGTACTGATGTGTGTGTTTATTGTGGGGTGTGCATGTGTGCGAGTGTGCCTGTGCCCATGTGTGCATGTGTGTTAGTGTGCATGTGTCCATTTCTGAATGTGTGCATTAGTATTGAAGTGCATCTCTGTCAAATATGTGTTGAGACTGTAATCTGTGTTCCCTGTTTTCCTCCCGTAGGTTCTGGTGCTGCTCTGGTGACCTGCAGCAGGGAACCTGAATCTTGTGCCCCAGGTACTGATGATGATGAAATGTCTGTAATGGTGCAGGAAGGTGTGTCTGGGTCCGCCATTGGTCAGCCAATTGACAGTACACAGCTGTCAACCCCGTCAATGCGCACAGTCATCCTGCCGTTACATCCTTTGTCACCATTGTCCCTAGGTGATGGACAGTCTGCAGTGGGCATAGATCAGGGTAATGTGGTACCTGTGGTACATGCATCCCCACAAGGCAGCCATGAGCATGGTCCTCCAATGGTACCACGCAGACAGTCACCCATGGGTTCTCGTGGGGGCATCCGTGGCCGTACTGCCTCTGGCTGACGTGCCCAAGGAGGTATGTCAACCTCCACTATGTTTCGAACTGTTATGCAGGCACAGGCACGTATGGAAAGGTACACCAGACAGGGTCTGAGGGAGCTGAGAGCATGTCGCACAGCCATGACAGACGGCATGCGTGATGTTGCGAATGCTATCTGTAACTTCACAGATGTCGTTGACAGACATTGTGGGGGCATACATCAGCTGCTCCACAACCAGACGTCCATGGGCCAGGGCGATGGTGTGCGTTTGCGACGTTGATGTGGCCGTATGCCAGCAACAGCACCAGCTGGCAGTGGCCGCGGATGACAACAGGCCCACTCACGCACCTCAAGTGCCAGCACCAGCCCCAGCAATGCTGGGTCTGTGCTGTCATCAAGACGCCCCAGGAGACCACGTGCATGTGGCTCTGGACAGTCCCAACAGGGAACTGTGTCCAGTCAACACACCCCTGCTTCCGACGACAGTACCCAGTCTGGGTTAGTACCGGATACGGCCCGTAGCACCCCTGCCAGGCACAGGTACCGTGTCCGTGCCCACAGACACTGATCTGGATGACCTGTCAGGTGCAGTCTGTGGCTGTCCACAAAATCCTGTACATGGCAGCCATTATGTGGGACTGTGTGCGTGCTTACACACATGCAGAAACCTAACACCTAGGGCAAACACATACACACACACACTGCACCAACACTGGTCCACCCTGTACTGCTGCCCCTCACAAACACACATACACACACATGTCAATTGGTGTTACCAGTGGCTGGCTTGGGCATACCTAACCCACACCCTGTGCATATGATGACACTGTGCCACTTCCTGCATACTACAACATTGGTGCAGGAAAAGGTAAACACGTTGCTGATGCACAGGGTGACTACATAGATGTGTATAAGTACTAACATGTTGGTAACTGTTCACTGTTCCACTATGATTGTGTGTATATCCCAGCAGTCCTGCTGCAGTAACTGTATGAATGTCCTCAATTGTTATCTGCACCCATACTACTTACCAAAGTGTACCAGCTGCACACCATCACATGCTAACATTGACTATGGGAATGCATCATGTGCTGTTATGTAGATTCAGCTATATGTATCTGTTCTGTCACACATGCATTTATACACACCCTGCTACCCACACACATGCACTCGCTCACCTGCCATTCCCATTATTTATTACCCTACATGAGTAGCTGTCGATACATGACAGGTACACATTTGAGAAGTGCACTATGTTGTTTACTACCGACTTCCTCTTCTCTACCTGTACTCACAGGGTGCAGGCAACCTCATCAGTTCAAAGGTGTAATGTGCATCAGGTACTGTGGTACCCTGACTGCCACATCAAACATGTTTCCCATACGGAAATGCACACACAGACACATCCCACATCCACACACTTGCCACATTCAGGCTTCAAAACACTATCTAGGTATATTCTGGTACATGTGCGTGTTACAGTAGCATGTAACACTATACTGAGTACTGGCAGTTGTCTGTTGTCATGTTGTTTGTATAGAGTAAAAGAATTGTTTGATTATCCTACTTCGTTTTGTGGACATTACTTGAAGAAGTGTTACCTTACATGTGTTATTGGTACCACCACCTTCTCTTTTGTAGTTTTGTTTGTATAGGGTGCTGTCAACATCACTGCTTGTTAAGGGTAATGTGCACCCTGCAGTGCATAGCCCCATTTGGCAAAAGCCACATCCCACCCCCATCATTGTGCACACACACTAACCCCACCCACAGTAAAACACATACTTTCCATTTGCAAGATTCAAACCCATACCTAACTGTGTTATGACAGTAGAAGCAGACACATTAGCAGAGTGTGCTACTTGCAGTAGTTGGAGAAGTCCTTTCTAATGCTGTACTTAGAGGGTGCTGACATCATCTGTGTGTAGGAGGAGGGATGTGCACCCTGTAGTGTGTTCTCCCAGTTGGCAAAAGGCACTTATCCCTCCCAGCATAGTGCACACACATAAACCCCACTCATACTAACACACATACATTCCCTTTGCAGGATTCAAACCCCTACCTAACTATGTTATGACACTGGAGAAAGATGCATTAGCAGAGCGCGTTATACGAATTACTGGAGGACTTTAATACAGGTAATATAGTTATAGAGTCCTGACATCATCAGTGTTTCAAAAGGGGGATCTGCATCCTGTACTGTACTATCACAGTTGCTAATAGGGGCATTCCCCCCTTCACACACATTTGCCTCTTGCTGGATTCAAACCCCTACCTAACTATGTTATGACACTAGAGACGGACACATTAGCAGAGCGCGCTATTCGGATTACTGGGAGATTCCTTTTCTCCTGATATACTTATAGGGTGCTGACATGATCAGTGTCTAGAAAGGGGAATGAGCATCCTCTGGTGTGTTTTCACAGTTGCTAGGAGTAACATTTGGACTAAGTGTGTGAGCATGCCCAGTTCAGCCTTCCCATGGCATGTTGTGTGAAAGATGTCTCATTTATCTAAGTGTGTGAGCATGCCCAGTGTGGGCTTTACATATGTTGAACTCTGCAGCCCATCACATTTGTGGATGAGTGTGACCTTCAACAAATACCTCCAGTTTATGGTTGTGTGTTCTGTGCCATGTTGTGTAGTTACTGTCCAAATGCTTTTTGTGTGAACACAACAGGGAGAATACTGTGCCTGCAGGTTTTGCATGGGATACTTTGCACACAATTGTCAACATCCGTTAATACTGACCTAACACTGTAGTACTGTATTGTGTAGTGGTTCAGTACTTTCACTGTGGTGGTCAGTATCCTGGGCTTTAGTCCTATCACTGCTTTACATTTCCATAGTGTGCACAACAGCCTGGTTAGGGTCCAGTTGTGCACATCTGCACAAAGGCGGTGCCTCTACGGACCCTGGTAATTACTGCCCCATAAGCTTAACAAGTCTAGTCTGCAAAGCTATGGAGAGGATCATAATTGAGCTCATAAACAAAGATATAGGGGACATGCAGACATTGTACCCGTCCCAGTTTGGCTTGGTCAAGGGCAGATCATGCCTTTTGTACTCGGTTGACATCTTCAAAACATTCACTTAGGCCATTGTTGAGGGAAAGGCAGTCCATACAGCCTACCTTGGCCTTGCAAACACTTTCAACACAATACCCCACTCAGGTATTGTGGAAAACCCTACCAACTGAAATGTAAACCCATATGTCACAAGATGGGTTGCAAACTGGCTTAAGGACGGGACCCACAGGGTTAGAGTTGCTGGCACTATGTTAGACTCCAGGCTGGTCACAGGTGGTGTCACACAGGGCTCAGTCCTTGGCCCCCTATTGTTTGTCATGTACTTCTCAGAAGTACAGGCCAACATGGGAGGATTTTGGCTGACAAAGTTTGCAGATGACTGCACACTGGGCGCCATAGTGGACAGTGCATCAGACACGGATATCCTTCAGAAGGGACTCACGGAAACTGATAGCTGGTGCCAGAGCCATGGCCTGAAGTCAAAGTGCACAACATGTGTAGACATACCCTTCGGGAAAAGCAAGGTAACCCCAAGCTACCATATAGGTGGCAATCCTCTAAGCACAGAGGAGGTTATCATGGACCTGGGGACCCAGGTTGACAGTCGCCGTTCTTCTGACACTCACGTTGCTAAAGTGGCTAGAAAGACCTTCTACACTGCCCACCTGATCAGGATGGGATTCACATCCAGATCTAGTGGGTCATTGTTCCCCTGTACTCTTCACTTATCAGACCGGTGATCGAGTACAATGTCCTATTCTGGATGTATCTCACCCAACATCTGCAGCAATTGGAGACACCCTGAATGTCCCCCACCTAAAGGATATAGGAACCCCAACATCTGTCATATGCTGCCAGATTGAAGACACTCCCGCTCTATTCAGTCACATACCGTCTGCTTAGAGGTGACATGTGCCTGACATGCAAGGCCATGTCCAAACAGGGATTAATGGACATGCTCCACCTCAGAATCGGCAGATCCACCTGAACCACTAGTGCAAGTGACTTACACCTTAGCATGGATGTACGGTGGACATGTTGGAGGGATGGAGTTATCACTCGGAGACTCCCTATGCTGTGGAATACAATCCCGGTCTATGTGAGGCAGAGCACCTTGCTGGCTCTGTTCAAGAGGTATCTTGACCTGTGGATGGGAGGTCATACGTTTAACCCGGGGATCGTCACTGTGTCACTGCTGGAGAGGCACAAAAAAATAATGGGCACAGTACTGTTTGCATATAAGGCGTGGTGTACGCCAACAAACTCTGGGCTAGGCTTATACCTGCCTTAGGGAAGATAGCCTAGTATAAACCTATGTACCTATGAACCTATCTGACCATGTTGCATTATGTTCAGATGTGAACTACTTACAACAGCCTCATCCAACATCAGTAGTGTATTCCACAACATGGGTGTACATTGGCAAACACTACCGATGTGCCCTAGGCCATTTCTAATGCTAGTCGGAGAGTGTGTTTGTCTGTCAACACATTGTAAGTGTAGTTTGCCATGACATATGTCTTGTTTAGTATACTGTGCCTCTGTCTACCTGTGACATAACATTGATACCCAGGGTAAACCTACCATCTCCCATCCACTCATTAGGATTCCTGTTGAGGGGAATCAATGAGTGACTCTCACGGATAACCTGTACTGGTAATTTACTCATGCGTGGCTTCTGTGTTATGGATAATGCAGTACAGCCTGTCCTATGTATGTCAGTGCTGGGGTTCAGGTCCCTCATGTGCATAGCTCCCTGCCATTCAGATTGTACAAGGTGCAGCATGTGCATTGATTCCAGCTTGGACATGGCTTTCTACATCAGGCACAGCTTGCGTCTGGGTGGACAGCATGGCAGTGTGTGGAGCTGCACTCTGTTTAATCAGGCGACACATTACATGTGTTCCAGCTCTTTCATACTCCTGGTGAGGTACTGTTGTGGACTTTACAGTTGCTGGATGTGTCTGCATGAGGTACACCCCACAGGGGCTGTTGTGGTCATTTCTAATGCTGATGAAAGATAACTGCAGAACCACAATGACCTACCCTTAGCTAGATGTCAGAAAGCATGGACCATGCAATCACAAATAAAAACAGGACCCTCTCCACAAAGGGAAAGTGGCCTGTCTGGTGGACCCCAGCCATAAACAAACTGTATAACAGATGAGGGATACTAATGCAAGACAGAGCTACATCTCCAAAAGGGAAGACAGCTGTGATTAGCACTAGTAGAAAGCTACATTATCTCATAAAGACATGCAAGGTCAACTTGGGGACATAAATCACCACAGACAATGAAGGTAACCACACTGCTTTCTTCAGTTATGTCAGACACCTGGTTGGGAACCCTCAGATATGCTCAGAGTTGGTACACAACAACATATATTCCAGTGACCTGACAGATATTGGCAACATTCGCGGACAGCTTCAGTGCGATTTACCCTCCCTCACCCCCAAAAGAAGATAGTTATCACAGCTGTATGTAACCTCACTGTCATCTTGGATGTCCATGTGAGAGCCGCACTCAGCAAAGACAAGTACACAGCATCAATGGGACCTGATGGTATCCCCGGTTGCATGCTATGTGAACTCAGAAGGAGCTGGAACCGTATATACAAATGCTATTTAACCTTAGCCTTGCTACAGGATATTTACCTGAACACTGGCGTGCGGCAACAGTGGTCCCACTCCACAAAGGAGATGCCTCCACAGACCATGGCAACTACCACCACACAAGCTTAACCAGCCTTGTCTGCAAAGCTATGGGAAGAGTCATTATGGAGCTCTTACACAGAGACATTGCTGACCTACAGACCCTTGATCCCACCCAGTTCAGCTTTGTACAGGGCAGATCCTGCCTTTGCACCTAGTTGACTACTATGAAACTGTCAGTAGGGCCATTGATGAGGGCTACGCAGTCCACACAGCCTACCTGCACTTGGCTAAGGCCTGTGACACAATACCCCACTCAGGCATCATAGACAAGCTCCACAGCTGACATATAACACCATATGTCACAGGATAGGTTGCAAAATGGCTAGGAAACAGAACCCATAAAGTCAACATTGCAGGTGCCTTGTCAGATTCAAAGCCAGTCACAGGTGGTGTCCCACAAGGATGTGTCCTGGGACCCCTCTTAATTGGTATTTACTTTTCAGATGTGAAAGCAAACATAGGAGGGTTGTGGCTGACAAAGTTTGCAGATGACTGCAACCTAGGCACCATAGTGAATACATCAGCCGGCACACACATCCTACAGAATGCCGTCACAAAGACGGATAGCTGGTGCCAGACTCATGGCCTGAAACTGAATGCAACTGATGTGTAGTCATCCCCTTTGGGAGGAACAAAGTACCCACAGATCAATACATAGACAGCAACCCACTGAGCACAAAAAACAAATCAGACACCTGGGGACACGTGTAGATAGTGACATCTCGTTTGACACCCATGTTGCCAAAGTGGTTAGAAAGACTTTCTATCTTGCCCACCTTATCATGGAGGGTTTTCCATCCAGATCATAGGAGGTCATTGTACCACTATACTTCTCCCTTATCAGGCCCATGATTGAATACAAAGCCCCATTTGGTATGTACCTCACCCAGCACTTGCAACAGCTGGAGAGACCCCAAAAGTACCTTACCATGAAGATCAGGGGTCTACAACACATGTCATATGCTTCCAGAATAGAGGAAACCCAGCTTTATTCAGTGTCATACCGCATACTTACAGGTGACCTATGCCTGACATACAAGACCATGTCCAATCAGGATTTGGTGGACATGCTCCACTGCAAGCAATCCAAATCCACCAGAACCATGAGAGCTGAAGATTTGAACCTCAGCACATACATGTATAGGACATGCTGGAGGGACAGAGTCATAACTCAGAGGCATCTCACACTCTAGCAGAGTATCCCAGTTCATGTTAGACAGAGTCCCTCACTGACTCTCTTCAAGAGACATCTGGACAACTGCATATGAGACAGAGGCACAGACTAGACAGAGGCACAGTCATGTTATTCAATTACGTAAGGGGTCATAATGTGTCACTACTAAGTCAGAGGCACAATATTCGGAATCTATTCTGTACACTTATTACCACTATAAGGGGTGGCAGTAGCCACATCACTATGGCTAGGCATATACATGCACTAGGGCAGATAGCCTACTAGTAAACTATGACACTATGAAACTATGGTGTATGTGTAGGTATTGTCAGTCAAGCACTATGATGTGGTTTGGGGGCTTGATATCTCCCTGTATTCCAACATTGTTTTGTCTATTCCTTCTAGCATGTCTAGGGATCAGTTGCTAGTGTCCTCTCCTGCTCAGCTGGTGAACCTGGGAATATTGAGGCAATGTTACAATTGCCTCATGTACACTGACAACCCTCTCCTTCTCCCATAAAACACACATACATGTGAGAGATGCAACTATATAGCCAAAGTGGAGGCTGAGCTCTCTCAACATAGGACTAGCAAGACCAGAGAGAAGGTGAAGGTAACCACACACATCACAAACCCAGTCTCACATAGCACTATCACAACTTAAAATCATACACATAGACACACAAAGACATACTCGGAGGCTCTAATCAGAATTCTACCAAAACAGCAGCGGCCACCACAGCAGACACCCACACAACTGCCTCCACAGGGCACAGCACATGCAACACATAGACCACAGAGTCAGTGTGCCAAACAGTCACAGCCCTTAAGGCCAAACACAATGCCAGACACACTTGTCATAGGTGACTCCATAGTCAGACACACTGACGTCCCGCTCACCAGATCGAGTACGGAGGAGGTCACAGTAAGCTGCCTATCGGGCACTGGAATCCACCACATAATGCAAGCACTCAGGTCACTCAACTGCAAGTACAAGTCTGACCCAGTCATTATCCATGCTGGTGTGAATGACCTGAGATGTACCTCCCTGGACTACATGGAAAGAGACATAGAGGATCCCTCTGATTATGTAGGCCAGGCAGGTATGACCCTGACCTTGAGCAGTATCCTACCTTCACCAAGTATGATGCCACATAAACAGAGACAAGATGATCAGCTGTAATAATTTGCTTAAACTATGGTGTCATTCAAAGGGGGTCCAATGTCTGTCTGCCTGGGATGACATGCTGGACAGGCCACGCTGATTTGCAAGGGACGGCTTGCACCTGTCACCCCTGGCCTTCCGGATTTTGGCTGATGCTCTGGCCACCCCCATTGTGCCTTTTTTAAGCAAGAATCAGATTCTACACCTACCACCCTAGAACACAGAAAAGGAAAGACACTAAGGGTAATGCTGCTCAATGCCAGAGGTCTCAACCTCAAGCTGCACACACTCGACGCCCTTCTCAGTATGTAGCACATTGATGTCTGTGCTGTGCCTGAAACCTGGTTCACGGCTTCTGACAGCACCCCGGCACTATCGGGTGTTACCTCATATCATGCGTTCCGGCACCAAAATCCGAACAACACCAAGAAAGGAGGGTGGGTGTCCATATTCATCAAGGACACCCTCACCTCGAGGTTGGTGGCAACACACGATGCATCGGAGACCATCCAGGTGCCAGTAACCGTAGGCAAGACTGCTCTGCAGTTTGTAGCATGTTACATGCCACCCTCTCAAACTCAGGTACCTCACACAGCTGTCCTGAAAACACTGGAGGGGATAAATGTATCTCCAAGCACCATCATACTGGGTGATTCCAACTATCCAAATATAGACTGGGATCACTAATCAAGCCCCAACACTCTAACCCAAAGGTTCCAAGAGTTCATACACTCAAATGCCATGGAACAACTGGTCACCATCCCCACAAGTGGAGACAACATACTAGAACTCATCATCACGAACATGGGGTCACACTGTTCAACACCAGAAGTATACCCATCATTGGTGAGATCAGATCATGAACTAATCTCAGTGGGAGTCCACATCCCACCCACACCCCAAATAGAAAAACAAACAGTGAAGACCTTCTCAAATGCCGACTTCACATTTCTAAGGACTGGTGTGGTCTCTTTCAAGGCCCCCAAGCCAGCGGACACCATTACCCAAGCCGCTGTATCACTTACAAATGCCTTCTACCAGCACCTCCAGGACTGCATGGATCAGGCAATCCCAAACAAAACAAAGACTCTTTGTACCACAGGCAAGCATCCAGTCTGGTGGACCCCAGCCATAAACAAGCTCTACAACAAAAGGAAGGAGCTACTACAAGATAGAGCGAAATCAGTAGAAATCAGTAGAAGGGAAGACACCCCTGCTCACTATGAGTAAAACACTGGGTTCCCCCATACAATCATCCAAGGCAAGTTTTGAGAGTAAACCCGCTCAGGACTTAGTTCGGAATGATGTAAATATCACTGAACCTACAGACATTGCCAACATACTGGCTGACAGGTTCAGTGCAGATTTCTCACCCCCCCTCCCCCCAACTGGAGGGGTATCTATACCAGAGGATTGTAGCCCCCCCCAAACATCTCCAATGCTGGGATGAGAACTGCTCTATCCAAGGCGGAAAACACTTTATCCATGGGACCAGATGGTGTCCCCAGTTGTGTGCTCCATGAACTCAATGAGGAATTACACCCGCAGTTAGGGCAGCTGTTTAATCTTAGCCTCACCTCAGGATATGTGCCCAAGGAGTGGCATACGGCAATGGTGGACCCACTTCACAAAGGAGGTGTCTCCACCAACCCCGGAAACTACCATCCCATCAGCTTGACAAGCCTGGTCTGCTAAGCTATGGAGAGGATCATAATGGGAATAATAAATGAAGACATAGGGGACTTGCAGACGTTGGATCCAATCCAGTTTGGCTTTGTCAAGGGCAGATTCTGCCTTTTAAACTTGGTTGACTTTTTCAAGACAGTCACCCAGGCCATTGACGTGAGCAAGGCAGTCCACACAGCCTACCTTGACCTGGCAAAGGCTTTCGGCACAATACCCCACTCGGGTATCATTGAAAACATCACCAGCTTAAATGTGAACCCATACATCACAGGATGGGTTGCAAACTGGCTAAGTGACAGAACACACAGGGTCAAAGTTGCTGGTGTCATGTCACACTCCAGAACTGCCACAAGTGGTGTCCCACAGGGCTCAGTCCTGGGCCCACTTTTGTTCAGCATCTACTTTTCAGAAGTACAAGCAAACACAGGAGGATTATGGCTGACAAAGTTTGAAGATGACTGCAAACTGGGAACCATAGTTGGAAACTCATCTGACACAGACATCCTTCAGAAGGGTCTCATAGACACGGATAACTGGTGCCAGAGCCATGGCCTTACGTTAAATGCTAAACAATGCATAGTCATACCCTTCGGGAACAACAGGGTTACCCCTAGTTCCCATCTAGGTGGCAATCCTCTAAGCACAGAAGAGGTTATCAGGGACCTGGGCACCCGGGTTGACAGTAATATTTCGTTTGACACTCAAGTTGCCAGAGTAGGCCTGGGGCAGTTCCTGCTATTAGGACAGAGGTGTGACCTGGTAGTGTCAGGGTGCTGATGTGGGCTTTGACCCTGTTTTCTATTACAGCACTGATATCTACATTCTCTATACTGTGTGCGTTTACACTGCACGCATTTATACTTCTGGTGTTGGGTAGCATTACATCTAGGTTCCTATCCCTTGTGGTACCTATGAGGTAGGTTTGTGTTTTTTGTGGTTTATGATTGGTGAGGGTGGATGTTAGTCGGGTCCTCAGGTGTGCATATGGTACATGGAATTACATTACTTAACACATGGCATTCATGCCTCAGGTGGTGCTGCAGGGCTGCCTCTGTCGGATGCACATACTACACTCCCTGTACATGTTTGGAAGCAGGTTGTGTCATGTTAGGCATCCCTGTTACTATATGAGTGAGTCAGAGCGGGTATCAGTCGCAGTGTTCCTACTGACCAAGTGTATGTGCTATGCGTTGCCTCTTTGCCAAGGCCAGGGCATACTGGGCACGCCTCCTTCTGCCTACTGGGACAAGGTCAGGTTGTTCCTCCTCCGAGTCACCCTCTGCCTGTGGTGGCCTTGGCAATGGTGGGGGGATGTTAGGCCCAGCCCTGTGCTGGTCCTGCTGCAGCTGTTTCCGCAGGATCATATTATGTAGCATAGCACATATCATGACCATTTGGGTACATGTAGTTGGTGTGTACTGCAAGGCTCCACCAGATGTGTCCAGACACCGGAACCGTGACTTGAGCAGCCCAAACACACGCTCTATGACATTACGTGTTTGTGCGTGTGCCTCATTATGGCGTTCCTGTTCAGGTGTGTGTGCATTTCTGATGGGTGTCATCAGCCCCGGCTCAAGTGCATAACCTGCATCCCCCACTAGGTGTCCGTGTGGGAAGTCCCCACTGGCAAATGATTGGTACAGCTGCGTCAGATGCCAGATGTGGGAATCGTGGTAGCTCCCAGGGCAGCCAGCACACACATTCATTATTATGCCCTGGGCATCACACACAACCTGGCAGTTGATGGAGGGGTATCCCTTGTGGTTAATGTAGACTCTACCCCGCTCACCGGCTGGTGCTTTGATGCGTACGTGCGTGCAGTCTATTGCACCCAGCACCTCAGGGTATCCCGCTATTTGCTGGAAGAGATGCATATTGCTGGCCACAACCTCACGGTCATTAGGGACATATATATGATCACCGACATGTGCTGACATGGCATCCAGGAACTGGTGCAGTACCTGGAGACTGATGCCTGTGATATCCCCATCATATCACCAGTTGGTCTCTGGAAGGTACCTGTTGCTAGTAGTCTTAGGCCAACACATACCTTGGTTTCCACTGGGATGGGTTCCCCTCTGTTGGTTCTGTGTGTGAGATGTGGCCTGCACAGCTCAACAATCTGCTGCAGAAGGTCTCTGTCCACTCTGTAGCGCTCTACTATCTCCAGCTCATGTAACCCATGGTAGGTGACCCTGGGCCTGTATACTCTTCTCCTTCTCCTCACTCTGGGTTGTCTGTCAGCATCTGCATTGTCACCACCCTCAGCAATTCGCCTTTGCCTGATTATAACAGCTATGGCAGCCCCTAGCATTTCTGCTCTGAGTTCAGATTTTTTCAGTTTTCAATTCTGATAGCTTACTTTCTTGCAGTATCTCTTGTGAGAAACACCCTGCACTGCTCTTTGCAGTGTTTTAAATGCTGGGTTGGGCTTGTAGTCTGCCTGCATAATTGCCTGCTTCCAACTGTTTCCAACAATTAACTCCAGCAGTATCCTCTGGCAGTTTCCGTGTATTTTAGTTGTTTCCTGTTTCCTCTCTGTTTCCTCAGGGGGAGCAATGTGCACACCAGCTTAAGCATGCTCACAGTCAGTTAAACGCGCGCACACATCTCTACACGGTGTTACATGCGCGCACACATCCTTACACGGTGTGAACTTGGCTGATTCATGTTAAAACGCGCGCACACTGCCTTAAACATGTGCACGCCCACGCAAACCGTTGTAAACGGTTTGCAACACGCTCCCACATGTTGAGCCTGCCTTACACGCGCGCACACGCGTGCATGCACGTATATCAAGAAACTTTGAGTGTAGGGATAGCGTAAACCTTCAATTTCTTGACTTTCCTAGTGTTCTGTTGTGACACACCTCCCTCCCTGATGTCTGTCTGTCATCTGTCACATTACATTGCCCTCCAATCTGGTACATTTGTTTCTATCCTTCCCCCCTGTGATGTCACCTACCTCTTACTCTGTTCCTCCCCTTCTCTAACTCTTACACTACTCAGAAAGTGCTCATTACCTATGTGGCAGTGTGATTCAGTATTGTAACCCTCATTTACATAGGATTGCCTAGTAATGCTTAGTTACATGTCTTACACGGAGCTTCCCCCCCTTGACAACCACTAAACGGAGGCCATATTGTTTTTGGTCTGCAAGTCCCTCCATTGACATTCCATGTAATACATTAATCCCACAATTGTGGGCTTATAAGCTTCGGTTTTCAGTTTTAGGTAGCGCACCCCGTTTGCGCGGGTGTGCGCTGCAGTTAAACATCATAATCCCACGAAAAAAAAAAAAGTTATATAACATATTTTTGCAACACTTTTTCATGCCAATGGCCACATATTTGGCCATTGGCATGCTTAATGGAACATATGCACCCTTTATTTGGAGCTGACATAGCTCCGTTTTAGATTTTGCAGAAATGTACTCAGTTGTCAGCTGAGTACATTTCTGCAGCTAACACGTCCGTTACACGGACTGGTTTCAGCTTCATGGATCGCTCAGATACCTGATTTGCATATCTTTGAGCTGCAAATGAGGTATTGAGCATTTCCACGCCCAGTCCGTGTAAGAGATGTGTTAGCTGTCTCTTACACGGAGGTTTGGGCTGTACCTGAATCGCGAGGCTTACACGGAGGCTTACACTACTCTTGAACTCCGTGTAAGCCTTCCTGAATCTGGCCCAGTATTTATTGATTTATTTATTATTCAACACTATAATAAGGATGTATTTGGTTTTACTTGTTTTTAAATATGTTTAAATACTTATAGTATAATATGTAGTTTAGTATTCTGTTCATTGACTTTAAGGGGGTGCAGCTTTAACATCATGTGATTTCTGTGACAGTCTTTAAAAATGCTATTTGTTTATTTAAAAATTGTCTGATGAAGTTCTGTTGATGGGATGAAAGCGCTTACCGCTTTTTATCTTACAATAAAATCTTTATTTGTGGACTACCAGTGGATTATTTTGTGCCTCATATTGTGGACTACCAGTGGTTTCTTTTTGGAGTCGTTTCCTAACCACTTCTGCAATTTGGTCAGTATTTCAAAACATGCACCAATATCAACTAAGGTAGAGATGCAGATTAATAAAGTAAAATGAAACACTGGTTGTTTTCCTATTCAGAAGATAGAAATTCAAGGAACAGGTAATGGAAAAGATTCCAAAGTTGTTGAGGAAGATATAAATGTCTTCATAAGGGATAGCAAAGGACTTAGATACAATAAAAACAGAATTTCAAAATAGGGCAGAAAGAGTGAAAGAAATAATGGAAAGTAGTAATAGAAACTATTTAGAAGGATTATCAAAGGTTAAAGTTCGCAGAGAAGATGAATCATACAGAACAAGAGCAATTACTGAATGCTAAAGGGAATAATAAGAAGTATGTGGATATTATGTATGAGTTTAGAAAGGTTAAGAATCTTCTGACAACATTCCCCCTGCACAAAGGCTACTGGCACAATGTCTTAGACAACAGAAAATAAAAAGAGGCATTGCCAAACTTAGGGAGCCCGAGACTTGAAAATGAACATGAAACCCTATTGCACTATTAGAGACTATTTCAAAATTCTATGAAAATTTGTATATAACAGAGGAATGCAAAAACCAAGAAAAGAGGATAGGGGAAGAAGAGGCTCAAGAATCAATGGCCAAGACTTCAGGGGAGGAGATAAAAATGGTGGCATATGAATCAAACAACAAGGAAGTTTCTGGGAAGATATGATATTCCTATGGAAGTCTGGAAGTAAGGAGGGAAGAAAGTGATAAATATCTGGAAGGTTATGTTTAACAATTAAGGAGGGAAAGTAACAGCATCTTACAGAAAGCTGAGATGGCTGTACTGCCCAAAGAAAGCAAAAACCATTTAAGCCTAACTTCGTGTAGACCAATTATAATTTTGAACCATGATTATGAAGTGTTTATGTCTATAACTTTTAACTCCTTTTTCACTGAGACCATTCAGACCCTGGCTAATCAACTTCCCCATCCTTCCTCCCCCCCAACTAAGGTTAATGATGAATCTCTACCCTTCTTTACTCTCCAGCCAGCTTCCACCTCCTATATTAGATCTCTACTGAAGAAACTTAAACCAACCACCCTGTCGGCCGACCGACTCCCAGCTGAATACCTACAAATAGCAGCAGATGCCATAGCATATCCCATCTCAATTCTAATTAACCGAACTATAACTGAGGCCACTATCCCCTCCATTTGGAAGGTAGCCCATGTCATCCCACTTCATAAGGGTGGCTCCTCTACTGACCCATCAAATTATAGACCTATAGCAATACTGTCGCCAATAGCCAAAATCTTGGAAAGATGTGTTCATAAACAACTCCTTAACCATCTCACCCTAAATAATCGACTGTCCAAATCTCAGCACGGTTTCAGACCCCACCATAGTACGACCACCGCCCTCCTCTCTTTTACCGACTCAATCAATAAAAACCGCAATAACAAAAAAATTTCCTCAGCCCTCTTTCTTGACTTGTCAAAAGCCTTTGACATGGTCAATCACCAACTACTGCTCCACACTCTTGAAACCTTACACCTTGATTATCTGGCCCTTAACTGGTTCAAAGCTTACCTCTCTGGAAGACAACAGGCAGTTCGATGGGAAAATAAGCTCTCTCAACTGTTGCCGAATACCATAGGGGTCCCCCAAGGCTCCATACTTGGTCCTCTTCTCTTCTCTGTATTCATAAATGACCTTCACTCAGTCATCCCTAAGGCCACCTGCATCCAGTATGCAGATGACTCCACATTGATCTGCTCGGATATCTCCCTCCCTGACCTACAAGTAACAACCCAAAACTGTTTTGCTATAGTAGAAAAGTGGCTCGAGCGGAAACTCATTCTAAATCCAAAAAAAACCAAGTTACTAGTATTTTTTCCCACCTCAGTTAGTCCATCAGTCCAACTTACACCCCAATCCAATAATAGACCCTTCCTTGTTCAATCTATTAATGGTACCATGATTGAGCCTGTTACCAACACTAAACTATTAGGAGTCACTATTGATAGTAGGCTTAGATTTGATATGCATATCAGTCAAACCATAAAGAATGTAAATAAGAAACTTGGATCCTTGTATAGAATTAAAAACTTTCTAACCCCTACTGCCAGACTAACTATCTCTCGCACGCATTTACTTTCCACTTTATTGTATGCCTCTCCTGTGCTTTCATTCCTTAACAATAGTGAGATCAATAAACTCTCTGCTGCCTACAATCACATCGCCAGATTTGTAGTAGGAGGTCCTTACAGAACTCATCACTGCCTTAACCTAAGAAAACTTGACTGGCTAGAACTACCCAATCTTCTCAAACTAAACCAACTCACTGAAGCATTTAAAATTATTAAGCAACCGGATAAAACCCCCTCCTTGCATAATCTTCTGATTCCATACTCTAATCTAAGCTGTCTTCGCTCCTCACATAGAGTCCTGGTCCAAACCATCAAATCCAACAACTCTGCTGGAGTAGCCCTTTTTGCCAACTCTATAGGAAAAGTCTGGAATTCCCTCCCCAATAACTTAAGACTTACTACATCCCAATGTCTATTCAAAAATAATCTTAAACAATTTTTTAAAAAACATTGGCTGTGCCCATGTAATAACCCAGACTAGTTCTCTCTGACACTCAACTAGTAGCATTCTCCACCTGTATTACTAGGTGTGTTTTTCTTTTTCTTAGTCTAAAGAATTTGTAAACTCACACCCACTAAATTCCACCTCCACTGGTACTTATGAAGTCAAGCTCCCCATTGCCTGACTTGACTCTACAAGGGATGGGTAATAGTAACCTAGAATATCAACTACACTGTATTTGAACTGTTATCTATTCACATGGTAGCCAAGTGTATCTAAAACAATTGTGAAGTATTTTTTGTGTATCTGTAATTTTATTTATTTGCATTAGGAAGTGTATTTATCTGTATGTAAATGAAAGTGTAACTTTTTCCTCTGTGGAGCTTTTCTCCCCGGGCCTCCGCTGAAAATGGACATGTATCCAGTCGGACCATCCCGGTCAACAAATGTAAAATAAATAAATAAATAAATAAATAAATACTAGCTAAAATAATGGCTATGGTGTTGTCAAAACTGACAAATATGGATCTATGTGGTTTTGTGGAAGGGTGACAAACATTTGACAAAATTAACAGAACAATAACCCAAAGTGCAAGACGACCCCACTATTGTTTGTGGGACTTTATGTAGAGAAGGCATTTGATACAGTTAGAAGAGAGTTTTATGGGTAGGGCTACAGTAGCATTTCCTAATATAATAATGAAGTTAATTAGAGGGACACAGGAAGGATTAGAGGCAACAAATAAATTAGAAAGGTTCCTCTCTGACACTTTTTTTTTTTTTAATATTTTAATATTTGTTAAATCAAGTTTAATAGCCTTTTTTAGGCCTTCAAAAAGCTTGCCACCTACAAGAGTAAAATCACAGACCTGGTTAACTACCCAGTCATCTAGCTGTTTCTTGAAAGTCATGAAACTAATACCATACCTTATTCTAAATAGCAACATGTTTCACTACAAACCAGTTCAACAATAAAAATATTTTTTAATTTAGTATTAAAACGGCATAAATACAACATAAATGGGCTGTCTTTCTGACAGACTTGCCAACTGCTTTATGGCTTTGAAAGCCAGCTAAACAATTAGAGTTTTTTTCCCCTGTAACTTGGGCCTATATTATATCCTCGAACACTTAAAAAAGCGAACGCTGATTGATCTAACTTATTTTCGCGAAACTGCAAAATATCGAAGCAGCAGAAACTCTAATTTTTTCCTAGGGAAAGAATTTGGTTGTCCGTTTCTGTTGCTTCAGTATTTTCAGTGTTATGGTGGAAAGTTACCGGTCGGATTCAGGTAAGTGTGCGATTGTGTGGATGTGAGTGTTAGGGTGATTTAGGTGAGTTAGGGTTAAGGCTCGGGTTAGGTGTGTGTGCGATTGAGTGGACATGAGGGTTAGGGCGGATTTAAGTGAGTTAGGGTTAGGGAGCGGGTGAGGTGAGTGTGCGATAGTGACGGACCTTAGGGTTAGGGTTTGGGTTAAGGTAAGTGGGTAGTTAGTGGTGTGTGCATAGTTTAGTGTAGGGTTAGGTATCAGATTTTAGGTGTATGTGTGTGGATTTCTGTTTGTTTGGTGTGCTTGTGTTGTGTGTATGTGTTTTGGATCAGCGATTTTTTTCCCTGGGAAAAAAAGCGCTGATCTGACAGTTCGAGATTGTAAGCTTTCGCTTAAATTAGGTCGATCAATCAGCTTTCGCTTTTTAAGCGTTCAATGATATAATATAGACCCTGTAACTAGTGGTACATGGAGCAGATAAAACTCCATGCACTAAAAAGAATTAAGATCAGATCTCAGATCACAATGTTTAATTATGTGTTCTCGACATAGACACTTTGCTCGAGATGTGAATTTCTTGGCATCCATGACTCGAACACATAATAAGCAGATTGTGATCAGTGACCCCATCATAATCCTCTATGTTGTTTCCTGTGTCAATCATCTGTGCTTTTATTTTAACTCATTCATCTATGAACAGGAAACAGAAAATTTACCCCAGGACGGCCCGCTGCACTGTTAATGGACACTGTACTACTGGACAAAAGCAGTTCCTAAATGCTTTATCCCATGCATGGGTCCCCTCAAATTATCTATGGTATGAACCCAGTTATTCTCATTAAGGATAATATATAATTATCAATCACGGGATGGGTAAGACCAATCTCTAACCAAATAGGATAGGTTAATTCAAATACAAGAAGGAGAAACTGGCTGGGCTTAAAAGGCAGCTAGTGTATTACTTACCTATGAATTCCTAAATTCATGGCCAGTGTATCATTATGTACACACCTTTACATCAGGATTAAGTCACCCTTTATAAACCTATAACTAACAGAAAATAAATAAAGCCTTAGTAATCTAGTCATATAATCCAGACCCTTTAGCTGTGCAATCTGCTTCATGTAGCACTTCTGGATACTTTCTAACTAACGTGAGTCATATTATAAGAACAAAGCACAGCACAATATTCATTATGAGATCTCACCATTATAAAAAGCAATTAAGATAGACATATCACTACTTATAATTGTGCAGAGAATGTTATACTACTGAATAACATCTCCTAAAAATATCTCTCAGGTTATCTTCAATGGGAAGGCTACAATCAATTACTGTCCCCAAGTCCCTAATAATACTCACACTTTTCAAGACAGTACTATTTAAACCATTGTGGTAGTTGACATTGTTAAAACCAAAATGAACAATTTTTGTTTTATTAGTATTAAAACCAATTCAACTTGTTTGGGACTGATACTAAAAAACATCCAGAAAGCATTTTAGCTGAATCAATCTTGAGCAGATGTCACTATAGCACCTACGTTAGTGTCATCAGTGAACTTACTAACCCAAATCCTACTATTAAATGGAAAATCAGACATATAAATAGAGACTAGATAAGGTTCTACAATATACCTCTGTGGCACACCTACTTTTAAATGTTTACTTTCAAAAAAGGCACCCTTCATTCAAACCCTACAATGTCTGCTTTTCAACCATTCCCCAACCCATCTAATAAGGCACAAATTAAAATTAGCCCCTTACAGTATAACCAATATTTGATCCTGGAGAATGGAATCAAATGCTTTTGCAAGGTCCACATATCCCACATCAACTGATAATCTTTAATCCAAGGCTTCCCAGACCACTCAATAAAAACTAACTAAACTGGTTGGATACAAGATCTACCTTCTGTAAAGCCATGTTGGTCAATATCTAGCACATGAAGTCCAATCCACCCATCCATCCACAGTCCCCCATCTCTACAACATAATCCCACAAAATACATTCAAACAATTTGCCTAATATACAAGCAAAGCTAACTGGTCTAAAAATTATCGAGTGATGTAGGAGAGCCCCCCCCCCATGCATCCCTCAGTTAAGGTTTTCTTTAACAGACATAACAAACTAGAAAGCATAAACTCAGCTATATGCGATAAAATGCATCCATTCAAACCATCTGGTCCAGCTGCAGAATTGGGTGTAATACATTTGAATGGTTTTAATAACAATTTTATAGATCACAAGGACAAGGCCTCTCCCAGAGAGCAGACTCAGACCATAATTTGTATTAGCAGTACTTTGAAAACCAGCAAATAGAGGAACTAGGTGGGGCTATCCTCTTTCTTCATTATTATTTGTTTATACTTGGTACCATAAGGGACTCTCAAATTTAAGGATACAACTTGCAAAGTACTTAAGAAGAAATGCCTTATTTGCATATGATATTTTGTACTTGATAAATCAAGAAAAAGATATTTCAGTGTTGTGGAACATTTTGAGGTATTTTTAAATGAAAACAAACAAAGGCAACAACAGTAAACTATACTTCCACACATGAAATGTTATGGCAAATGATTAAAAGAAGGGGTGTAGAAATTTTTTAAGAGGGAGCTGGAATTTATTGGAGAAAATTATCAACAGAACCAATGCACTGGGAGCAAATAACTATGGAGAGAAAAGTCAGAATGGAATGAAAATAAGCAGAGGTTTGGACTGTGAGTCGGACACTGCCTTCCACAACACCGATTGTTAACACAGTATAGGTAAAAATACAGGGCTGGGGGGTGTTACATTAAAGATTATCTCTGGTTGTGTATATAGTTGAATCTAGAACAGAAGTTGTAATTAAAAAAGTATAATTGGTGTGGTGTATAAAATAATGCATGAATGTAATAAGAATCAATCAGAAGAAGTTAAAAGAGCAGGAAATTAACAGATTGTGTTTTTGGGATCTGATGAAGTTTGTTCTGAAATGTAAACGCAGTGTAAAAGTTGACGTTAATGTGATCACAGTGTTTACACACAGGTCAGGCACAGTGTTTCTACTGGTATTAATAAAGCAGACCTGAAGAGGTTTTTACTGATAAGTATGTGTGTTTTCTCCTACCGTTTACCTTTTTTCTTGGAAGGAGTTAACAGAGACTGGGAAATGAGAATGAAACTGCACTGTATAAAAGAAAATGGAAGGATATTTGTATAGCTCACAAGTGCAGAACATATTTTTGTATTGAAGAGTTTACATAGTTATTTTATACTCCTAGATGAATTCAGAGAATTTTTCACAAGCAGAGAACAATTGCTGGGGGTGTGATATGAAAGACGCAGGTACATGGGAAGGTATTTTTTGTAATGCGACAGGTTGGTAGATTTTAAAAATTCCCTAAAGAGTACTTTAGCAGAAATGTTTGGCAATCAACGAATTGTAAGCAAGGAAATTATTATTTTAAGCTGGGATATAGAACCTGAAATGCCTAGACATAGCAAGGCCCTACTAATCCAATGATACTCAGTGCCAAAAAAAGCAATTACTTGAAAATGGAAATCAAAAACTAAACCAAATATAACAAAATTATTGAGTATTGTTTTTTCTGTTTGTCTTTTCGGCTTTTCCCGGTTAGGGGTCGCCACAGCGGAACTCAGGTCAGCTGATGATTGGCAGTAGATTTTTATGGTGCCGAGTTGCCAGCCCGACGCCCAACCTTCAGCGAAGGTACGCCCATTCACGCATGTCTTTCGAACACCACTCGACTGCGGGGAGGACATGCAGACTCCACACAGAAGGCACTCCAGCTGAGAATCGAACAGGAGAACCTCTTACTGTGAGGCAACAACGCTACAGCTGCACCACTGCGGCTAGATAAAATTATTGAGTATTGTAAGGAGTTAAAAATGGATTTGAGATAGTTAGAAAAGAGGAGAAAAACACACAGAAATTAACACAATCTATATGAGCAAAGCCTAATGTTTGGGAGAAGGAGTACAATTTCATAGATGCCAGAACTTGAACAATTTCATTAGTTAAACTGAATAATTGTTAAGAAGCTATATATGTATAATGCATGAAAAGAAAAAAAAGTCTCTGTAATGGTTTGCTTTCTGTTTTATAACTGAATTTGTACTCATGCCATTATGTAATATGAGATATGTGATGTCAATAAAGTTTTTTTAATAAGCATAAAGGATGAGATTTTACAGGGAACAAAGTTATGGAACTGGTGTCATGTATATCCCATTAAAATTAACACTACTCAGCAATGTGCAACCCTTGGTAACCAATGTAAATAAAACACGTGCAAAGATCCTTGCATATAATATAGTGAATCATCGAAACAACATTAATATATACAGAACTATAGTGGTTTATTTAACTATTAGCTTGTTTTCTAAGTTATTAAAATAAAAATCAGTTTATCTCCAAGTATACCAAATGGACAGGTAACCAGCCAAGAAACAGAGTGACCAATTCTGAAACAACTTGTTGCTCCAGTATCAAAATCTCATACCAGTGTTCCTCCCCACAGCTGTTTTACTCAGTTAATCACTTCCTATTCAGTTATACTGCTTTAAGCAATTTGTTGTTTATTACATATGGTTATCTTCAGATCCTGCTTAATCAATTGCTGTACTCTGGACTCATTCTGCTGTCAGCTTCACTCTAGTATAATATTTACAGAAAGGAACTAAGGAATTTCTATGTGAAAAGTGAATAGACTTTTCTACAGGAGTGTATGCTAGGTTATTACAATGCAACCTTAATGAAAAGTCTTGATTTGAAAAGTTCATTTATTGACATTTGTTTACTGGGAAAGACCGACTGGGCAAGAAATCATTTTCAGCAGAGGTCCAGGGAGAAAAGTTCCACAAAACACAAATTACAGCAGTAAATCAATATCACTCACAATTAAACATACAATGCTAAGAGAAGAATATAAACCTCAAACAAATCTGTAGAATATGCACAACATAAATGCAATGTGAGATAAACAAGAAAGAAAAAATATATATATACAAGATAAATGCAAATGGATTATGAAAAGAAAAAAATGGTAGTGCTGGTGGCAGGAGGTAAAGGATTCCCTCTACAGAGTCACACAAAAGAGGAAATACTGAGTTGTGCATGTTAAGTACTAATATGTTGTAGCAGCAGAGAGTTGTAGGCCAGTGCAGTCCAATAGGGGAGATCAGAAATATTAGTGTGAGACAAACTAAACAAGGAAGTGAGCATTATATCAGCTTGGTGTGGTAAAGGAAAGGAGCCAAGACTTGGAAAGAATTCTTTTAGTAATGACTTAAATTAATGAATATTAGATTAACGACTTGGTAGGGATAGAGAGAGACTTCCAAAATGTTTCCACATGGTTGAAATATAAGCTCCACCCTACAAATTTTTTTTTTGTTTATAAACTTTAAGTATTTGTTCGTCAGTTGAGCAAAATGGTCAATTTGGAAGATAGCGGTGGAGGACATTGCTGATAGCTGGCAGGCTTGTGTATATATATATATATATATATATATATATATATGTATTTATATATACGTTATACTATTTTGTGCATTCACAGTAGTTGTGTAAATGCTAGGTAATGGGGTAATTCAAAACAGTTTAGTGATTTAAGTACAGAATAACTTTAGGTATGTTAGGGTTGATCGGCTACAAATCTTGCAAGTTTATTGTAACACGGTTCTAGTTTACATTTTACAGTGGTCTGTAAATTGTTCAAGATGTGAAAGCCATAAAGAACAGAACGTAAAAGAAATATGTTGATTAGAGTTGTTCTAGTCAGGTTTCCAAGAAATGTCTTGGCTCTATAAAGAATACCTATTTTTGGCAAGTTTGCTTAATACACTTTTGGGCATGGAATGCAAACTTTAGATTATCATCTATTGCTACACCGAGGTGTTTAGTATGAGAAACTAATTTAAGAGAGAAGAGATTTTGAAGTTGTTTTCATAGATATAATATTTAGGGGAAATTTTTATTTTATTTATTTACTTACATTTGTTTGCCGGGAAATTCCGACTGGACGCAGGTCCTTTTTCAGCGGATGACCAGGGAGAAGAGCTTCACATCATGTACATGATAAATAGAGATACAAAGTTACAGCAATAGTAAGCAACATTACAGGTTGTTGGCTTTAATACAATAACAAGATATTGATTGTCAACAGTATATACAGTAAATGTTGCAAGTTAAGATAGTTTATTGTTGTTTATAATATTAGTAACAAAGTTGTCAGACAAGATGTTAAAGTATTTAAAGACAACTAGCTATTTCTGACTGTGGTAAGTAGTGGCGGTAGTATAGTTGGGTTAAGAGTCTAGGTGGTGGGGGGAGGTAAGGGTGGGGGTGTTAGTCTGGATTAGAACAAGGACAAACCCAGTACAAATTTAAGTGGAATTTGAGCGCAGTCTTGAAAAGGCTGCTGGAAGATAGACTAGTTATAGAGGGTGGAAGATTGTAACAAAGTTTAGATATGGCACATGAAAACTGGCTTCTCCTGCTGAGTTTTTGGGTTTGATAACAGTGAGTTGATTTTTGTTGCTTGATCTTAGGGGCCTAGTGGGGTGATAGGGTTGGAGAAGGGTTTGAAGGGAAGGGATGTTAAGGGGGTGGTTAATAAGTTTATGAGCGAGGGTGAGTTGATTAAAGTGAAGGAGTTGTGGGAGTTCTAGCCAGTTTAGTTCTTTAAGGGAGATACAATGATGGCTGCGGTAGGAGGTTCCAGTAGCAAATTTAGCAATTTTGTTGTAACAAGCATCTAGCTTGTGTAGATCTGTCTGTTTAAGATTGGTAAGTATGGTGGATGCATAGAGTAGGGTGGGGATTAGCTGGGAATTGGTTATGGAGATTCTAGCCACCTTGGTTAGGAATTGGCGGCTTTGATATAATGCACCAAGTTTCTTGTGAACTTTTTTATTGTGAGAGTTATGTGGGTGTCAAATCTAAGTTTGTTGTCTATTTCCACACAGAGTAATTTTGTATGTACTGATGGAAAGATGATGGTATTGTCTTTGGCAAGAATGTTGAAGTGGGGGGTGTTTTGGGTGGCTTTGGAAGGTTGGAACAGGAGAAGTTTTGTCTTACTTGGGTTGAGTAGGAGCTGAGCATTGGATAGCCAGCTTTCTACAGAACAGAATGATTCCTGTGTGATTTGTTGCAGTTCTGGTAGAGTGGGGGCAGAGCAGATGAGAGTAGAGTCATCTGCGTACTGTATAAGAGATGCTTGTGTGGTGGCAGCATGTAAGTTGTTAGTGAAAAGTGAGAATAGCAGAGGGCCAAGGATAGACCCTTGGGGAACTCCGAGAGTAACTGGGAGGTGAGGTGATATGTTATCGTCCCAGATTACTGATTGCTGGCGTCCATGTAGATAGCTGTGGAACCAGTTGCAGTCTGACTGTGAGAAGGAGAGGTTGGGGAGAGTAGAGAGTAGTAGCTCATGAGATACCATGTCAAAGGCCTTTGAGAGATCTAGAAATACGGCAGTAGAGAAGAGGCCATTCTTTTTGTGATAAAGTATAGTGCTGGTGAAGGAGAGCAGAGCGGAGGTAGTGCTGTGATATGGCCTGAAACCATGTTGGGTTTTGAAAAGGAGATTATTAGCTAGGAGGTAGTTGGAGACCAGGGTGTTGATACATTTTTCAAGTATCTTGGAGAGAGGGGAGAAGATAGCAGTGGGGTGGTAATTGGAGAGGTTGGTGGAGGGGGTGCCTTTGTGGAGGGGAATGATGTGGGATATTTTCCATATCGAGGGAACATAGCCTTTTATTATGGAACGGTTGATTAGAACTGAAATTAGGTAGGCTAGTGTATCAGCTGCAGTTTTCAAGTATTCAGAGGGGAGGTTGTCAGCTGCGAGTTTGGTGGGTTTACATTTTGACAATAGTCTTTTTATGTTGGAGGTAGGTACTGAAGTGAAGAAGAAAAGAGGAGTGGGGGTTTAGGATTAGGAGTTGGGGGGGCTGTTGTAGGGGAAGTGTTGTTTGTTTAGAGATGTTATAGTTTCAGTGAAGTGTTTGTTGAAGGATTCAGCAATACTGCTGGAGTAGGAGGGAATGGACGGCTGGGGGGTATCAACCTTCCCTAGATGGAGGATAGTGTTACTAGTGGACCAGAATTGCTTAGGGTTATAGTTGGTAGAGTTTAGGGTGGATTTATAGTAGAGGGATTTGTCTAATTTTATATGCTTTTTGTCTTTATTGCGCAGTTCAAGGAATGATTGCCTATCTGAGTTATTTTTTGTTAATTGCCAGTGCTCCCAGGCCTTATCTCTGGATTTCATTAGGGTTCTGGTGGTCTTTTGTAAACATGGGGCACACCTGGATCTGACTTTGGCATTTCTTACAGGAGCATGGGTGTTTAGGATGGAGAGGAAGGTACTGTTGAAGAAGTGGACAGCCTCATCTAGGTTGAGGTATTTTAGTGGTGACCAGTTATTTTTTTGCAGGGAGGAGATGAAGGAGTTGGGGTTGAAGTTGGATTTGTTCTGTATTTGCCTGTGGATAATGGGCTTCAGATTGTTTGTGTGGTGCCAAATTAGGAAATCGGTGGAGTGGTCACTAAGACTGTCAGGTAAGCAGCCTGCTAGGTAAGAGTGAGGGGCTTTGTTGACTAGGATCCAGTCAAGTAAGGTATGATTGTTAGGGTTTTTGTTGATTTGGGTAGGGGATTGAATGAATTGAGTGAACCCATGGAGATTATGGTGAATGGTTGGGAGACTGTTATTACAGAATAGCCAGTTAATGTTAAAGTCACCGAGAATTATGGATGTTAAGTTGTCAATCTCGCCTTCATTCTTGCTGGATGGGTTCGGAGCCGATCCTCGGCTCCGACTCGGCACTTGCTTTAGCTCGAGAACTCCTTTTACCAGCTCGAGGCAACCCTATATCCCATGATGCAAGGCGGAACCACCTCAGATCTCGTTTGCCGCTTAGCGAAAGAGGTCTCCTTTGCCAGCTGAGGTAAGTTTTTTCTTGGTAAAAGAAGAAAAAGTTTAGTTAGGGGTTTATTTTTTCCCTTTAGTGTTAGATTAGCCTGTACTTAGTTACAGCCCACCCTATTCCCTTCCTTTTAACTTTTTATAAATAGTTTCAGTTTAAAGTTTTAGTCAGGCCTAGTTCCCCAAGTTATTCCCTTCCTGTGTGTCTGTGTAAGGGATTAATTGGTGTGTTTGTGGGGACTGTTTGTGTTTCTCCCTTCTAGGATGTCAAAAGAAGGCAAGGTCTCAGGCTTCAGGAAGTGTGACCAGTGCTGTCAGAAAATGTCTCTGACAGACGGTCACACTTCTTGTGTTTATTGCCTGGGGCCTTTGCACCTGCAGGACTCCTGTGTGTTGTGTCATGCTTTTAGCCAGAGAGTCCTGCAGGAAAGGAGGAACAAATTAATCCTCCGAGGTTTACTTAAACCTGAAGGTTCTCCTCCTACGTCAGGGTCAGGAAAACCTCTTAAGCCACCGAAGGTTCAGGCTACAGTGTCCAAGCCTCCTCCGGTGGCTCCGGCTCCGTCGGAGCCGATATCGGCTCCGGCTGGAGTCGATACTTCTTCTGTTCAAGTAGTGGGTTCGGTGCTGGCCGGCTCCGATACCCGGACTACTGTGGCTTTGTCGGCTCCGGCTGGAGCCGACACTTTATCCAGCATCGGAGCCGAGATATCCTCAGCTCCATCTGGGGTTCAAGGGACTTCGGCTCCGATGGCTTCGACCCGTAAGAGATCCCGGTCCCCTTCTATACTGAGTATCCACTCGGCTCCGGGGTCTCCTCTTTTGTCGGAGCGGAGCCATCGGAGCCGATCTTCGAGATCTTCCAGGCTGTCTGACCACGATTTGGAGAGGGTGGTAAGCAGGCTGTTGAAGTCTCAGGCACTGGCCCAAATGCTCCATAGCCCATCTCAACAGACTTCGGCTATAGCCCCGATTCTTGAGATTCCTCCTCCGACTCCACACCAGAGTTCGGAGCCGGAGCTTCTTGGGACAGCGACTGTTTGATGCGAGCCGATACATCCTTCGGCTCCGTCATCTTCGGCTCCGATCTCCTCCTTGAGACCTTCCTTGGAGGGATCCGGTCGTCGGGTTTCCACTGTCGGCTCCGAGAGGGCTAGTGGCATCGGACCCTTGTCCGACCCCGCTCTCCCTCTCGGGCTTGGCTTTGTAAGCTCGGCGCCGACATCGGCCTCGAGCCTTCTCTCTCCTTGGAGCCGACCATTCCTGTTTCTTCGAGCGGGTGTGTTCTGGTCTCCCGGGGAGAGGAGCCTTTGAGGTGATGAGGAGTGTCCTGGCCTCTGAGCCTGGTCAGCGGTCTAACCCTCTAGCTCCTCCCTCATCAGTGCCTGCAGATGCCTCTTGCCAGCCTCTTGCTCTCAGGCCCAGGGATCCATCGCCCCAGGTTTCCCCACTGGGAATTTCCTCCTCTTCCGAGGTTTCTCCTGATCCTGCAGGGGAACCCCCCCGGAAGAGGACGTGTAAGAGGAAACACACAGACTCCCTGAGTCTACTACATCTGATACCGACTTAGATGAGTCGGAGGGTTCCCCACGGTCCCCCTCTGAGGATGTCTCCTTTTCAGACATCCTTGAGCTCCTCAAACAGAGGGGAATTGGCCCTCCATTGACCCCTCCGAGGATGAGTCGGTATACCTGGAGGCTTTGGATCCCGACCCTCCACCTCCTGGGTGTCTCCGCCTTCGACCCACTCATGCAGGTAGTGGCTCGGAAGGCGTGGGCTCCAGATTCTGTGGAACCTGTCCCCAGGAGACCATCCAAGTTCATCATGGCCCCTTCGGATAAACAGTTCCTGTCCAAAGGTGTCTCTGTGGATGCTATGGTGGTGGCGGCCACTAAGAAGGAACTGGCGGATCCTTCAGTGCCTGTCCATCCTCCTAATAAGGATTCTAGGACCATGGACAGGTATGGAAAGCGGATGTTTTCTTCAGCGACCTTTGCTATGCGTTAAGCTGAATTACCTTTGTCACTTCACCAGGCTTCAACGAGATATTCTCAAGGAACTGGGAGAAGTAGTCCAGGATCCTTCTGCTGCTGGGGCTCAGGAAAAGATTGCCTCACAGATTGCTATCCTGAATTCCATATCTAACTCCTCCATGCGGCTCATATCTTATGCGGCCGATGGAGCGAGCAGGGCCGCAGGCACAGGGGTTGCTCTTAGACGCCAAGCCTGGATGCGGCTGTGTAATTTTGCGGACCCCTTTAAGGCGTCCTTCACCAACACCCCCTTTGACGGTTCGGCTTTGTTCGGACCTCAGGTGAAGGATACTTTGACCAGATATGAGCAGGACGGTAAAACTCTTTCTGCCGTTGGAGTCCAGTTTTCCACTCCTTCTAGACCTTATCCCAAGGGTCAGAAGGGGGGGAAGATGTGGTTCCGAAAAGCCCAAGGAGCTACACCGGACACACGTGGTCAGTTTACCCCCAGAGGCAGGGGGGGGTAACAATAATAGACGCTGCCCTAGAGGCAGGGGGGGTCCTCACAACCAGGGCAACAGGGAGTCTCTTCCTGAGAAGCCCTTTCAGCATCCCTGAGGTGTTGCCCGACTGTCCACCCTTGGAGGCAGTCGGGGGAAGAATTTCACTGTACCCAGTAGCCTGGCAATCCCTATCCCAAGAGAAGTGGGTACAGTCGATCATATCCGAGGGTTACAAAATCCCTTGAAGGTTTCCCATACCTCTACAATCCCTTCCAGACATCTCACCCGGTCAAAGGGATTTGGCAAGACAGGAAGTTTCAAAACTCCTGGAAAAAAGAGCCATCCAGACAGTGCCGGCAGACCAAGTAGGATCCGGTTTCTACTCAAGATTCTTTTGGTCCCCAAAAGGACGGAGATTGGAGACCAATACTAGACCTAAGCAGACTAAACAAGTCTGTCAAAAGGCAAGATTCCGGATGGTCACGCTGCAATCCATTCTGCCCTTTCTGGGCAAGGACAACTGGATGTGCTCGATAGACCTTCAGGATGCGTACTATCACATAAAGATTCACAGACGCTCCAGAAGGTTTCTCCGCTTTCGCTGGGAGCCAGTCATTACCAATTCAGAGCACTGCCCTTTGGCCTCACTTCAGCCCCAGAGTGTTCACCAAATGCATGGCAGTGGTCACAGCTCACCTGAGACGTCGAGGATTCCAGGTGTTTCCTTATTTGGACGACTGGCTCCTCTCCGCCACCACCAAGCATCAGCTTCTTCGGTCCAGAGACTACACCCTACAGCTTTGCAAGAAACTGGGAATTTCGGTAAATTTCGAAAAATCCTCTCTGCTGCCTTGCCAATCTATCACTTTTATAGGCAGAGTTAAATACCGTCAAAATGTTAGCCAGGCTAACAGATCAAAGGATTCTGGACATCCAGAAATTTGTTCAGCTTCTGTTACTAAGCAACAAGATCAAAGCCAGGTTTGTCTTGAAAGTTCTAGGCCTAATGGCTGCGGCCATTGTTCTTCTTCCACTGGCTCGCTTCCACATGCGTCTCCTGCAGTGGATGTTATTCACGCAGTGGTCGTACCACAATCTGCCTATGAGACACGAAATTTTGGTAACACAGTCGTGCAGGGCTCATCTACGATGGTGGATATCTTCCCCTCTTCTTCATCAGGGCCGACCCTTTGTTCCCCTCCTCCAGTTGCCACAGTCACCACGGATGCCTCCCTGATCGGGTGGGGGCATTATCAGGGCAGGATGGTCCACGGACGTGGCAACCCATAGAATACCATCTGCACATAAATGTCCTGGAGATGAGAGCAGTGCTTTTAACGTTGCAAGCCCTCGACGACTTTCTTCCCACGGGGACTATTGCAGTACAGACGGACAACATGTCCGTGGTCTGGTACATCAACAAACAGGGCGGAACCAGGTCCTATCCCTTATGTCGAGAAGCTCTCAGACTTTGGCAATGGGCGATCTCTTCTCAGCGGTTTCTGATAGCAACGCACATCCCCGGCAGGTCCAACCTATTGGCGGACAGGCTAAGCAGATCCATTCTGATGCCTCACGAGTGGTCTCTCAATCAATCTGTAGTAGATCAGATTTTTCTGAAGTGGGGCACTCCTTGTTGCGATCTTTTCGCTACCCCTCAAAACAGCAAGTGCCCAGATTACTTCACACTATTTCCCCTTCCAGGCCAACCTTCGAGAGACTCTCTAACCCAGGATTGGCCTCGGGGACTTCTTTATGCTTTTCCTCCCTTTCCATTGATTCCACAAGTCATTCAGAAAGCCACCGTTTTGAGAGCCAAATTGATCCTCATTGCTCCATATTGGCCTCGACAAATTTGGTTTCCGTCTCTACATCGTCATCTTCTGGTGCAGCCCTGGCATCTGGACCCAGTTCCGGATCTTTTGATCCACCAGTCGGGTCAGCAGCACCGGGCCATTCATTCTCTCAACCTCACTGCTTGGTTGCTCCACTTCCTTCCCTAGCCAGGCTACCAATGATTTCTGACTCAGTCAGAGACATTTTAGTGTCTTCTTTAAAGTCGTCCACTAGAACTATTTATGCTAGCAAGTGGCGACGTTTTTCAATTTGGGCAAACGCCAGAAATATTGATCCTTTTACCTCTCCTGTACATTCTGTTTTGGATTTCCTGGCGGAGGTTTTTCATTCAGGATCCTCGTCATCTACAGTCAAAGTACAACTGGCGGCTATTTCCAAGTATCATGTTGGCTTGCATGACAATAACATCATGTCTCATAGGTTATGCAAGGCCTTTTTAAGAGGAGTTTTTCTCCTAAAACCGCCTGTGAAACATCCTCCTCCGCAATGGGATCTAAACTTAATGTTGGCATCCCTAATTCTACCTCCTTCGAACCGTCTGCTACGTGTTCTTTAAAGTTATTGACATGGAAAACTATATTTTTACTGGCTGTTACTTCTGCAAGAAGAGTTTCTGAGATTCAGGCCCTCTGTATTCGTTCACCTTATCTGGTTTTTCATAAGGATAGGGTTTCGCTAAGAACTAACCCTTCCTTTCTTCCCAAGGTTGTATCTCAAACCAATATTAACCAATCTATTGATCTACCAGTTTTCTTTCCTAACTATTCTGACAGAGCTGAACAGAAGCTGCACTTTTTGGATGTTCATCGTCAGATCAGGTACTACTTGCATAGGACTAAACAAATAAGAAAATCAGACCAATTGTTTATCTCCTATGCAGAAAACAGGTTAGGTCTTCCAGTTTCTAAAGTGACCTTATCTAGATGGTTGACTTCCACCATTTCCTATGTGTACTCTCTAAGGGCAAACAACTATCTTCCAAGCCAAAAGCACATTCGACCAGGAGTCTATCCACTTCTGTAGCCTTTCAGGATAGACTTCCCATTGACACTATTTGTGCAGCAGCTACTTGGGCCACGCCTCATACCTTTGTGTCTCATTACAAGTTGGATTTGGCCTCCAGAGATAGGGCCAGTTTTGGTTCCACAGTTCTCAAGAGTCTGTTCCATTGAGCCACCCGGGATACAGGTGCTAGGGACGGTCCCATCCAGCAAGAATGAAGGCGAGATTGACAACTTAACATTTAGAAGTTATGTACCTACCATAACGTTCCATGTTAGTTGTCTTCTCTCTTCTTTCTTCGCCTCCCTCCTTCCCCCTGGCCTGGACAGATCTTGGAGAGTTCCTATTAGATTGCTTCCTCTGGAGCATTATTATGAGGACTTCTTTTAGGAACCATGGTTCCTAATTATGTTAGGATAGTCTTTAGCAGGGTCAGTTAGCTGCCAAACGAGATCTGAGGTAGTTCCGCCTTGCATCATGGGATATAGGGTTGCCTCGAGCTGGTAAAAGGAGTTCTCGAGCTAAAGCAAGTGCCGAGTCGGAGCCGAGGATCGGCTCCGAACCCATCCAGCAAGAAAGAAGGCGAGAGAAGACAACTAACATGGAACGTTATGGTAGGTACATAACTTCTAATTTCCTGGGGTAGACATAGAGTAGCCCAGCTCAGGAGATTTTCTAGGGGTGTAAAATTTTGCCCTGGTGGGAAATAGCATCCTATGATATTGATTGTTTTGTTTGGGTTTAGTTTGAGATTGGCATAAAGGATTTCTTCATTGTTGTGGTGAGGGGCAGATGAGTTCAGGAGTTGAATATTGAGGCGGTGTTTAAATATCAATGCTACACCACCTCCTTTTTTGGACAATCTGTCTATGCGAAGGATGTTGTATTCAGGTGGAAGTATTCCGTCACTTTTGATGTGGGGTTTGAGCCAGGTTTCAGTTAGGAAGGAAATATCTGGGGAATATATGCTTATGCTGGCATGTAGTTCTTGTATTTTATTGCATATGCTTCTGATGTTTAGGGACATTATAAGTAGGTCTGTTGTTTTCTTGTTGGCTAGGAGTTGAGTTGTAGGGGGGGGTTGCTTGGACTAGGGTTTGTGGTTGGGTTGGATTTGGGAGGACCAGGGTTTGGATGGATGTCTCCAGCGAGGGCTAGTTTACAGAGGGTGTTTAGGATACGTTTTATTTACATAGTAAATTGCTTATGGTATCTAAGGGATATTTTATTTTTGAGTGCGTTAGGTATTTGGTAATGGAGTGTGTGTATTGGGAGGATGGTTTTGGTGGCAGGGGTTATGTAGTTATAGTGTAAATGTTTGAAGGAGGGTGTTGAGAGAGTACAGTGGAAGTTGTTGGGGCATGTGACTGTGGAGCACTGGTAGGATGTAATGTGAACTAGAACTACGCAGGTTAAGATTGTTATATTAGGTAGTAGCATGACTGTGTTGGATGTAGGGGGAGGGGGTGAGTAGTGGTGTAGCCTAATTGCTGGCAATTAGGGGTGGGGTTAAGGCTAAGAATAAATGTAGAGGTACTGGGGCAGGTGGAAATAGGGGGCAGGGAGGGGAGCAGAGTGAGCATAGCAAACGGAGAGGGCTAGAACTCCCCCAGACTAAAGATTGCAGGGTAAGTGTCTAAATAGCCAAACTGTTAGGAGTTATTAGAATCTAGTAGGGAAAAACAATCTATAGACATGATTTCAGATGTGTCCTTTCTGGGTAGATACCTAGTTTGAAGCAGACAAAAAGTGGCAGTTTAAGTACCTTTTTGCCTCTATTTTACAAGTGGGAAATTCCAGTGTATCTACTGGGTTCCAAAGAATAATGGCAGAAGATGAAAATTCAATAAATTCGCACCAGAGCAGGTCAAAATAGCGTACAAAAATATTTAATAACCGCTTTCCTCTCACGACTTCATCAGAATACAAATGAATAAAAAACACTAGCATCTTAAATACAAGCTTAATCAATCAATTAAAGCAAAGTAATTAAAATTTAAAAGCATACTGTTCGTTTTCCAAAAAGACTTAATAAATCATGCTCTTTCCTAATACATAATTCTCGATGTTTTAAAAAACATTTAACATTTACTGTCTCATTTAAGCCCGGGATCTTGTCAGAACTTAATCTAACCTGCCATAATGTCTCCCTTTGTTCTACATAATTTTTAAAATCCCCTGCCCTTTTATCTGGTTTACAAACTTCCAGCACAGAAAACACAAACTTTTTAAAAAATAAACAATCAACTAAATGCTTATATAAAGCATTATTCTCATCCCTACATTTAATGCTATATATATGTTCCTTGATACGAGTAGCCAAACTACGTGTAGTCATTCCAACATAAAATGCTGGACAGGCTGTACACATACCTATATATACCACCCCACTGGTATTACAGTTAATAAAACCCGGAACTGTGATGGTCCTGTCACTACTGGCTATTGAAATATATGGGCCAACTGATATGTAGCGACAAATTCTACAACCTTGACAACAAAACATACCTTTCTTGACTGTAATACTATTATCTGAAATCAAATCATTACACTCCAACATTTTTTTAATATTGTTAGTGTTTCTAAAAACTATTCGTGGTTTGTTGCCAACTATTTTTATAATATCACTATTACCTTGAATCACTCTCCAATTAGTATTAAGTACAGATGTAATAATGTTCATGTCACCACTCATGTCAAAGGAGCATAGAAAGCACTCTAAATTACTACGTGACATTGATGTTTCTAAGAATAATGCTGCCTATAATAATTTTGCACCTAACAATAGGGGGAATAATTTCTCTGAGAGGAAGAATGGTAATACTATAGGTATGGATGGCAATGTTAATCAGCGCTCTTTTAGTGAGGTTGTTGGCGCTATTAACTTAGTAGATGGTGGGAATTCTTTAAACATTAATAAGGGTAATGACGGTGGAACTATTAACACTACTGATAATGCAGTAAAGGTTAACATGTCTAACGGTAGCAGCTTAAGTAATATCAATTGTGAGGATAGTAGTAAGCCACAAAGGGTAGGTCTAAATAGGCCTTCACCGGCTAGGGGGCAACAAAGTGTTAAACTAAAAACAGTGAATGAGGCTTTAATGGTAAAAAGGAATCAAGGTAATAAGTCGACAGTTCTTACACGAAGTCGTACTTTTTTGGGGTCAAATTCGTCGGGGGACGAAGCATGATGGGTGACATTGACTGTTTTAACATCATTAATTTAACGGAACATGTTTTTTCTGGTGATGAATTAAATTTATTAAAATATGGTTTTAATTTTGTTCCATACTATAAAGCTAATTATAGCAGTACAGTTATTGATGTTAAGAAATTTGTTAGAAATTTGAATTTAGCATATTTGATGCATGATATACCTCAATCTAAGAAAGCTTTAATAAAACCATCAAGTTTTGTTCCTAGATTACAGCATACTATGGAAGTTTTTGAAAAAATATGTATTGAGGACATAAAAAAGGTATTAAAAAGTACTAAGAAAAATAATGACAACTTAAGTGGAGAAGAAAGAAAGGCTTTGGAACATCTAATAGCTTTAAGAAGTACCTTGCGTTTTATGAAAAGTGATAAAGGGTCTAATGTAGTAATTATGGAACAACAAGCATACAATAATAGTATGGTGGAAATTTTAGACAATCAAGAGGAATATGAGAAAGTAAAGTTGTTTGATATTCATAAAAAATTTAGATTCATTGAATCACAGTTATATGAAGCTTTGATGTCTGGTTATATTAATGTAGAATTGTACAATTTTTGTTCCGTACAACATCCTAAGATAGGGGTAATTTTTGGAATCCCGAAAATCCATAAGGATTCCAAAAACCCCCCTTTTAGACCAGTGGTGTCAAGTCCCCACTCCAGTACGGAAGGTATTTCATTAATTATAGATGCTGTATTAGGACCTATTTTACAGGAAACTTCATCTTATATCAAAGACTCCTGGCATTTTTTGGAAAGAGTTAGTAATTTTGCCAAAGAAAATGTTTTTGATCCCAGAAAACATATTATTTTTACTTTAGATGTTACATCACTGTATACGTGTATCCCACATTATAAAGGTATTGAAGCTGTACGTATTTATCTAACTAGGAATAATTTATTTTCAAATGATATAATTTCCACCATTTGTGGTTTTTTAGAAATTGTGTTGGAAAACAACTATTTCATTTTTGGTAAACAGCATTATAGGCAAAGAAAGGGCATTGCTATGGGGTCATCAGCTGCCCCGTCATTTGCCAATATAGTTATGGCATGGTGGGAAATGGACATTTTGTCTATTATGGAAGAGAAATTCAATATTGTCTTTTATAAAAGGTTTATTGATGATTTAATTTTTATTATAGAAGGGAATGAAATGGTAGTAAAAGATTTCACAATGCAGGTTAACAGTTGTTCTGATTTTTTAAAGTTCACCATTGGTGATATAGGATTAACTGTGAACTTTTTAGATGTGTGTTTATGGTGGGATCTTAATGATAATAGGTTCCATAGTAAAATATACAGAAAAAAAGACGTTTACTAATGGTTACCTGCATTATAAAAGTAATCATCCTAAACATATTATTAAAAATATCCCAAGAGGCCAATATATAAGAGCCAGCCGGATGACCAGTAAAAGAAAAAATTTAGTTGAAGAATTTCATTTTATAACATCTCTATTTATTGATAGAGGTTATGATATTAATGTTTTAATAAATAATGGAAATGAAATCTTTGAGAAACGTGAATCTTTATTTCCAGCAATATTAAATGAACCTTTAAATCATAATAGAATAAAAGTTTGTAAAGCTAAGAGCCCTGAAAAGGAATTTATATGTTCCTTGGAAATGAGTGGTGAAATGAATATAATTGCATCAATTTTAACAAAAAATTGGAGAATCATTCAAGGAAATTATGATGTTTCAAAGGTGTTAGGTAGTAGACCACACTTTGTTTTTAGGAACTCTCATAATATTAAAAATATGTTAGAATATCATAATACTGACTTTAGGAAAGGTATTAAAAATAACAAAAAAGGCATGTTTTGTTGTCAGAATTGCAAAATCTGTAGGTTTATTTCTGTAGGTACTAGCATTTCTATAGCGAACAGTGATAGAATTTTTGAAGTTCCAGGTTATGTAGACTGTAATACATGTGGGGTAGTATATGTTGGCATGTGTACAGCATGCCCAGCTTTTTATGTAGGAATGACTACACGTAATTTGGGTACCCGCATTAAAGAACATTTGTACAGCATAAAATGTAAAGATGACAAAAATGCCTTATACAAACATTCTATTAATTGTGAATTTTTTTAAAAATTTGTATTTTCAGTGCTTGAAATATGTGAACCTGACTGTAGAGCTGGTGATTTCAAGAATTTTTTGGAACAAAGGGAAACATTATGGCAGGTCAGGTTAAACTCAGATAAATTTCCTGGGTTAAATGAAACAATAAATGTAAAATGTTTTTTAAAATATAGAAAGTTAGGTATAAATAAAGAACAAAATATACTTCATTTATTTAATATTTAAGCACTGTTTTAGTGGATTTTAGTAGTAGTTTTTAACAAAGTTGATTATTAATTAATTGTGTAATTATGTTATTTGATCATGTGTTAATTGATTGTATATTTAAATAAGCTGAAATGGGTTTTGAGTATTTTCTGATGAAGTCGTATGATGAAAGCGTGTATTAAAGTGTGTTGTACGCTATTTTGACTGGATTTACATCATTGGTACTATCTATTTGCATAGTTCTTTTTCACTTTGCCACTCTATACGAACTGGTTCTTTTGGTGGAGTTCGTTGGTTTATTTTATTTGTTACAGATGTAATAATGTTCATGTCACCACTCATGTCAAAGGAGCATACTACATTCGAATTAAATCTCCCTTCATTAGGGTGACTCGTCTGAACCAAGTTAATATTGTGAGAGTCATTAAGGATAGCTGAATAACATGTATAATGTTTGTTAAAAATGTCAGTGCCATCCTTAACCAAAATCTGCTCACAATAACCTCTTTCTAGAAACATAGATACTATAAAATGAAATTCATAGACTAAATCACTAGTCCTACTGGTCATCCGGCAAGCTCGGATAAATTGACCCCTTGGTATATTTTTAACCATATGTCTCGGATGACAGCTTTTATGATGCAAATAATCATTAGTAAAAGTGTGCTTTCTGTATATCTTACTATGAAACCTATTTTCCTGTACATCCCACCATAAACAAATGTCTAAAAAGTTCACCAACAGGCCACTATCACCCTTCGTGAATTTTAAATATTCAGAAGACATATTAATGTCACTTAAAAACATATCAATAGCTGTATCATCACCTTCTATAATGAAAATCAAATCATCGATAAATCTGCAGTAAAAATTGATGTTAACTTTTTTGCTCAACAATGCTAAAATTTCAGTTTCCCACCATGCCATCACTGTATTAGCAAAAGCTGGGGCAGCAGAAGACCCCATAGCTATACCCCTCTTTTGTTTATAATATTTATTATTGAACATAAAGAAATTGTTCTCAAGTATAACTTCTAAAAATTCACATATAGTGGAGATGACATTATTAGGAAATAATTTCTTTTTTGTCAAATACCATCATACTGCTTCAATACCATCTTCATGCGGAATACTTGTATACAATGATACCACATCAAGTGTAAAAATGATATGCTTAGCTGGATCAAAGACTTTACTATTAGCAAACACTTTAAATTTCTCTAAAAAATGCCATGAATCTCTAATAAAGGATGAATTATTGTTCAATAATGGCCCCAAAATAGCACCTATAACCAAGGAAATACCTTCGGTTACAGAATGTGGAGACGACACTATGGGTCTGAAAGGGGGGTTTTTTGGGTCTTTATGCAATTTCGGAATACCGAAAATTACCCCAATTTTTGGTTCTTGTACTACACAAAAATTATATAAATCAATACTAATGTACCCTGACATCAATAAATCATACAAAAATGAATTAATAAAACTAAATTGTTTACGAATCTCACATAAACTAATCAATTGATATTCTTCCTTATTATTCAAAATATTCAACATATTAGTCTGATAAACTGATTGTTCCATGATTACTATATTAGAGCCTTTATCACTTTTCATAAATCTATATAAATTTCTCAAAGATTTAAGATTTTTTAAGGCCTTTCTTTCATCAAAATTTAGATTGTCTTTACCATTCCTTTTATTTTTTAATATTCTATTTAAATCTTCCCTACATAAATCTTCAAACACTCTAATAGTATGATGTAATCTAGGTGTATATGTTGAAGGTTTAACCAGGATTTTATCAAAATTAGGTATCTCATGCAATAAATATGTTAAATTCAAAATTCTAGTAAACTTTTTGAGATCAATAACAGTTTTACTGTAATTAGCTTTACTATAAGGAACAAAATTGAAACCATATTTCAAAACTTTCAATTCAACATCAGTAAATGCATGTCTAGTCAAATTAATAACATTGAAACAGTCTATTTGTTCAGTCATGCCTCGTCCCCCGACGAATTCGACCCCAAAAAAGTACGGCTACGGGTCAACACAGTCAACCTGTTACCATTGACCGCTTGATTCTTCCTAGTAGTCAAGGAGTCGCTGAAATTTTTGTTCTTAGTACTACTGTCTTTTAATGTCTTTAATGGAGACTGCCTGTTGGATTTATTTTTTAAAAAGTTTGTGTTTTCTATGCTGGAAGTTTGTAAACCAGATAAAAGGGCAGGGGATTTTAAAAATTATGTAGAACAAAGGGAGACATTATGGCAGGTTAGATTAGGTTCTGACAAGATCCCGGGCTTAAATGAGACAGTAAATGTTAAATGTTTTTTAAAACATCGAGAATTATGTATTAGGAAAGAGCATGATTTATTAAGTCTTTTTGGAAATTGAACAGTATGCTTTTAAATTTTAATTACTTTGCTTTAATTGATTGATTAAGCTTGTATTTAAGATGCTAGTGTTTTTTATTCATTTGTATTCTGATGAAGTCGTGAGATGAAAGTGGTTATAAAATATTTTTGTACGCTATTTTGACCTGCTCTGGTGCGAATTTATTGAATTTTCATCTTCTGCCATTATTCTTTGGATTTCAGTGTTTTTTTGCTACTTCTGGTTTATCTGTGAGTATCTACTGGGTTACCTTTCTTTCGCCTAGAGCTTTATCTTGGTTTACTGATAACAAAAAGGAAAAGTTAACTGGGGAATGTATTTACAGCAGAATGGGGGTGGGGGTTTAGCTGCAGTCCCTAGCCATGGGTAGAGCCAGTTATTTCTGCTTTAGACCAGGTACTTTCTACAGTAGCAGGCTAAGAGGGGAATGTAGCTGGACACCTACAGTATCTTATTTTCTTTTTAAAGCCCTTGAGTCCTTGTGGCTGGTTTCTTCACTGCAGATGCGGCCAATGGCCAAGGATTCAGCAAGTGGGGGACTGAGAGAGAACCCGTTCGCAGGGACAGTGGTCAAGTAACTTATTTTCTTTTTAAAGCCCTTGAGTCCTTGTGGCTAGTTTCTTCACTGAAGATGTGGCCAATGGCCAAGGATTCAGCAAGTGGGGGACTGAGAGAGAACCCGTTCACAGGGACAGTGGTCAAGTAACTTATTTTCTTTTTAAAGCCCTTGAGTCCTTGTAGCTGGTTTCTTCACTGCAGATGTGGCCAATGGCCAATGATTCAGCAAGTGGGGGACTGAGAGACAAAATAAAATTACCTTGTTTTTTTTTAGCCTTGGGATCAGCAGAAATTGATTGAGAGAGAGAGAGTTTTTCACTGAATTAAAAAGCATCTTGGGTGATGGTCTGTAGCCGAGGCAGACCATCAGAAGAGCAGATTAGAATAGAATCATAAGCATATTATACAAGTGATGTTAGCTGAGAAGCTGTGTAAAGATTATTTATGAAAATGTTAAAAAGGAGACGACCAAGACAGCACCTTGTGGGGCACCAATGTTTACTAGAAGATAAGGGGACGTCACTCAGAGCCCTTTTACTCACCGATATCTGTATAACAAGTAGCTAGATAACCATTTAACCATAGTAACAGGCAGGCCCAGGCATACCTCACAATTGGCAGATATTGAAGAGAGGAACAAAGGCCCTTGAAAAGCAAGAACATCCAGCTAAAAATGTGGACATCTAATTAGCATAAAATATGAATACCAAACAGCACAAAACTGTTCTCATTTCCAGTAGAATGTGGGATACTACTCAAGCAAACTTTAAAAACAGAGACTGACAAAAATGATGGAAAAATATAAACAAATTATCAAAGATTCAGTGTAAAAATCAGTAGACTTTAATGAATTGAATCACAATATTCTACCACACAAAATCATTTATTTTTGCTTCAGAAAAATAGTTTTAAGATGTGTATCCTCTTTCTTTAAATTATTGTTGCCATTAGTATACTGGCAATGTAATCTAATTTTATGTGTGCCAGACAGCTTAAAAAATCACATGTGATTTGGAGGATTCAGAAAATTATACGAAGGGGTACATCAAGCCTGAAGATAGGAACATAGCTTCAAAATTAGGCAAGAACATAGTAAAGTTCCTCCAAAATAGTAACAGTTGAGAAGTTTGGGTACAGGTTAGACATTTTTGGCAGGTGTTTATTGTGGGAGTCTGTTATTTAAAGCTTTGGATAAGTCCAAACTTCTCAGTGTATCTGGCCTTGTTAATAGCATCTACAAAGGATACTAGGACAGTCATGGTACTATAGCTGGCAGAAATCCATATTGCATAGAGATAAGCATTTTTCCCTGGAGAAGATGGAGATGTTGTTTATGTTTATTCATTTTCCAATATTTTACCTTTGTGAAGAATTATATGGAATTTCTCCCAGTAGGAGGGAATGTAGGATTCCTCTATGGATCTAGAGATAAGAATTGATACAGAGAAAGTAAAAGAGTCAGCTGCTAATTTACGGTATTCTGGAGGGAGATTGTTTGCAAGGGTGAGCATGACTTAAGTCTGTATAATACATGTCTAAAATATAAGGTAGAGACAGGTTGTAGTTTGAAGAGAGGACTGTTTGATAAGGAAAAAAAATTAGTGCTCCTGAGGTGACTTGAGAGGAGTTTGAGGTAAGGGCAGCAATATGAAGCAGGAAATAAATTTATAACTGTCTTAAAGTGGGGTTAGGGGCACTGTTAGTACCAGGCTATACACTTTTATATGGAGGACCAGAATGTTCCATGATTAGGTCTTTAATTGTTTTACGGATCAGAGTAGCATTGTGTCTTATCATTATACAGATGTTTATTTTGTGCAGTTGCAGAGATCTTTGTAGTGCAATAGGTTCTCAGATGATTTATTATTTTGCCATTCTTTCTATGGCTTATCTCTGCTGTTACTAAGACTTTTGCTGTGACTGGAGATCCAGAGGGCATGGTTGTACTTCATCCTCTTCCTTCTCAAGGGGGTGATGTTGCTTAGAGTACATAAAAATATGGTACTGATTGTATGCATGGCTTTGTCTAATGGTTGGATTTTGACAGTGGACCAGTTAAAGGATTTTAGGGTGTCAGTACACACATTGCTGTTAAATTGTAAAAGGCTGTGGGACTCCTTATACAAGCATTGTTTAGTGTGGTAAAAGATCTGTATATGGATATGTGTAGGATGATCACTGAGGGAGTCTAGGAGTATACCTGATAAACTGTATTTGCTAGGATCAGATCCCAAGATCCAGTCTAAAGTGGAGCCACTATTTTTGGCCTTATTATAATGAATATGGGAAATAATAAGTTGTGTAAAGCCATATAAGTTACTATTACAAATGACACAATTTGATGTAAAGTTATGCCAATCAGTATTAACATCTTCAATAATAAGTTTCATTATGGGTGGAATTAGATATCCAATGTAGAATATCCTCCAGAACTGGATTATTATTATCCACGGGGGGAATATAGATAACAATTATGCAGAGAGTTTTTTTGATTATTTAGTTTGAGAATAGATACATGTAACTCTGCAGTGTCAAATTTGGTGAGATTGTAGTACAGCAGAAGAGTACCAAAGAGTTGGGATAGAGGATAGCCACAAAATCTGCTTTCTTTTATATAGTCTACCAAATCAAATTATAGCCTGGGAGAAGGATTTGTAAGTCTTTTATCTGAGATTTCAGTCATGTTTCAGTGACTGCAACAATATCTGAATGAAATTCAGTAACTTTACTTTGCATACTGTGCATTTTTATTAAAAGAATATTTAATTGTTTACTAGAAAACAAAGTAGGCATTAGAGATGGGGGAGTGGAAGATACTGGCAAGGAGACAGGACCAGGATTTGGGTGGACCCGTGAAAGTTTTAGTAAGGAGATATTTAAGCTATATTTAGTTTTAATGTTAATGTTATAATATATGTATTAAAAATTGAGCCTGCTTCTTGGTCCAGATTCATTGCTGAAAATGGTCTTTGGATCAGTTCACTTCATCTCATTTCACTATGTTAACTTCATAAGCCTAGGAAGAAGGTCACACGTAAAGGCAAAAATAAAATGTGAATAGGCAACCCTATGGGACACCTGCATGTGAAGCAGGAGTACAAGATAAAGCAAAGCCAATTAAAAATGGTCACTCAACAGATTCAAGAGAAAAGCCAGAGCTAGAGAGTTGCTGAAGTAGAAACTGTGGTCGACTGTATCAAAAGCCACTTTAAGATGTACAAACATGGCTCGTATGCAATAGCCTTGGATCCATATTTGAGATGAGAAGACTTGTTGTCAAATAGTGCTTTATGGTATTGAAGTTGGGGAAAAATCCAGTGAATGTAAGACAGAATCTCTTTTGTAAAAAAAAAAAAAACAAACAAAAAAGTATTCAAGTACTTTAGCAAATGGACAAAAGTTAATGATAGGTCAGTAGTGTTAACTTATATATATAAAAAAAAGTAGTGTTCTGGTAATAAACTATGGAAATTTTTGGACAATGGTTGACTAATAACATTCTTCCTTTCTCTGGAGATTAACCTTTTGGCTATATTAAGCGGATATTTTTTTCCAAAAATAAACATGTAGAGTGTTTCAGTTAATGGTAAGTTGGCAAGCTAACTTAGAAAGAAGAGAAAAAAATGTCATTGAGGTCCCCAAATATTAACTATTAGTGAAGAATGGTACACTTGTAAGACAGAAACCTGGGAGGTTGGCATAATGGTTAAGGTGTTTGCCTTACAGACAAAAGATGCAGGGTTTGATTCTCACATAGGGTAACTGGCTAGGCTTAAAATGATCCACAAACGCAGTTAGCCTAGTACTAATCTATGAACCTATAAGAAAAAGGGAGCACACAGAGACCAAGGAACTAAAGTAATATTTCAGGATATCAGTAATTTCCTAAAACACACAAGCAGACGAAAGCAGGACTGCAGAGGCTTGCAGCTTGGTGAATTACTCCAAGAAGTCAGAAGATGGGAGCTGTGAGAAATACCTCTAACATTAGTTAGACGACATTTTTTGTTGTATACATTATGACACATCTTTTCAAAGAAAAATAAGTAAGTTATGCTTAAAGATCAATAGTGGAGAACTATGCACATAAATAATACTCTTGCAGTATATGCAACATTAGTGATGCTACAGAACATATTGACTTTTTTGGGAAATTCAGACATGGCTTATATAAACAACCATACTAACATAGCTAAACATCATTAATAAAGGGTCACAGAAATTAACAGTAACTATAGATGATGTGAATAGCTTTAACATCCTAAAACATGACAAATAATGGTGTTTTTACTTGGGAATTGATAATCAGCAATAATCCACTCCAACATGTCATAACAATTTCACTAATCTACAATGACCCTATAAGGTAAGAACAGCAAAGCCCAGCTACTGTTATCTGCTTATTATATGCATCGCTCACAGCCTTTTGAATTAATTTACTTAAGTTCATCAACCCCTAATCGATGTCCTTCAAAGTACTATCCAAGTTTTATTTTTTGCAGATACTTAAAATGATAGTTTTACAGTGTGAACAATCCCCTGCTAAATTTTGGAACAAATGTCAAAACCTTTTTGAGTTTTTCCTCTAATTATCAGTCTCCTTATCCTATATCAGGTATTCTTGAGCCATCTATATGCATTTAATAAAGCAACAGCTCCTGCACCTAATACCGTCATACACAAAATGAATACAACAAACTTTGGAGTAACCCAAAAAGAATACAGCAAAACTTTGGAGTAACCCAAAGATCATGCCACACATCTTCAGAGATTATCCACTATTAACCACACTTTCATGTTTCATCTTTTAGCCAGTCTTCTGTGATGTTCTGTTTAGTATCTTATAAAGAACCAAACCAAATGCTTTCCTAAAAATCACAAACAGTGTCACAGGACAGTCTAGATATTACTGCTATCCACATCTGCTGCACTCCATCTTTTAGTAGTAGCAGTAAAAATTAAAATGTTATCCAGGTTTCTAGTAATACTTTCAGACATTTGCTTACATCATCATTGACACAACAGAGTCAGTTAAATTGTAAAATAGTATTGATGATATTTACATACACAGTAATTCTCGGTCTATTATACAATCAAAACTAACTGCTGACAGTACAAATCCCAAATACAAAAGATTTAACCTAGAAAGAGAGGAGTTTTGACCCTTAGGTCTCTATTTGCCTAGTGTGTGAATCTGATAAAGCTACCTTAAGTAGAATGTGTTTTCTACACCTCTGACATACCAGAAGCTGCAGCTCAAAGCATTGCTTCCAGCTACTTTTCCAACACACAGTGATGAACACAATGACCTGCAGAGATCAACTTGAAACGAATTCCTTAGTAAATGGGCTACCATGCACCGTGGACTTTATTAAACCCAGAATTGAAGTAAACGCATATTCTGCAAAAACTAAACATAAGCAGTAAGACGCAAAGATTTTTACTGATTAATACCTAATGACATACTCATTTATATAAAACTGCATTTAGCATAACTAAAACTGCGGTTCTTCCGAACAGACATAGCAGAGACTTATAATGCAATCCCTCCGCACCGTTAAAAGCAAACACGTTCAACTCTTCGCTCCAGCCCTCCTATGACCACTATCATACATTTGCACTTTATTTTACACACAATGCAATTAAAACAAACGGAACATGCAAATCACCTCCTTGTAGAGAAGCTGTACTAGCATATCTACCGTGACCTAGTTAGCTTCTCTGTCTCCAGTTCTCAATAATTTGTATGCATATTTTATACACTCTTCTTGTTTCCCGGTGTTAAGCCTACTTTCTGACTGCTTTGTTAAAAGATTAAATATCCCATTTACACCTCCTTCTTTTCTTGAGAGGAATGTGAGGTGACAATGAGTCAGGATACTACAATATTTGTCAGTTCTATGTGAAAATGTAAACTGTAGTCTTCAATCAAGGACAGTTCAATTCACCACCATGGCAGTAATCATACAAATAAACTATAACACCCGTAACACATCGCCGTCTGACACTATAGCTGGGTTCCACGGGGAATTATGGGAATTGCAGTGAAATCTTGATTCTCCCCCCTTTGCTAAAAGTAAGCTTGGGAGATGGGGGAACTACAATGTTAAGAATACTTCATGTTCGCTGTACCAACTCCGAGGAATCAGGTTGGAGGGAAGCGGTATTTTCAAGGCTACTTGAAGGCAAGCCTAATAGTTTTTAAAATGAGTGATGTCCTTTTAATATTATATGGGAATAGATGTCAAAATAGTAGTAATTTATCTACTAATGTACTAATTTATTTCCCAATTTTTACAAACTAATGTGTGTCAAATGACCTGTCCCGATACACAGGCATTTCATTTAATTTATTTATATTTAGAAAGGTTAAATGAGCAAATTGCATAGAAATAAATTACTTGTGGAAACATTACATGCAACATACATAATGTTCAGAAAGCAACGTGAGGTTTAAGGGCAGGTAGGGATTGAGCAATTTATGTAATGTTGGACCAAATGAAAGTTGTAAAAAAAATAAAATATATGTAATGAATAATGTATGCAAAATTTAAAAAATGCTAAAAACTTAAAAAAAAACTATCTACCCTTAATCTTTCCAACTCTCCACTTTCTTGGTTCTCCAGCTATCTCTCCATGAGATTCCAAGCAGTTTTCTCCCTTCTTACCAGTACAAACTGGTGTACCCCAAGGCTCCATCCTTGCACCCCTTTCATTTAATATGTTTACTAATGACCTGTACTCTTCCTGTCCACTCTCTACTGTCATTCAATATGCTGATGATTCCACAATCATCTCCACCTTTGACAATATCACTCACCTTCACAACCTTACCCAAGAATCTCTGCACTCTTTAAAAAAATGGTTAACTTCCAACCAATTGTTACTTTACCCAAAGCAAACTAAAATGTTTCTATTTCTCCCTAAATCTCTCCAGCATCATAAAGCTTCCTTTACTGTCTCCTCCCTTAACAACAGTATCATCTCTGTTGAATCTCACACTAATTGCTAGGAGTTATTATTGATGACCAACTAAAATTTGAACTCCATATTCAGCAGTATGTTAAAAGACACATCAAAAGTTTGGCCTGCTATAAGGCATAAGAAATTCCTCACAAATGCTGCTTGGCTCTCTCTTGCACAAACCTTCCTACTCTGCACCCTAGTATATGCTGTCCCCATTCTCACTAACATCCAAACCAATCTTCTGTCTAAACTGGAACTCACCTATAACAAAATTGCAAGATTTGACGCTAACCTTCCCGACTGCTCTTACAACTGCCTAGCCTTGAAAAACCCTCAGTGGCTAGAATTTCATCACTAAATCATACTACCCCAGCTTCTCCTGGCTCACTGTATTTTACATGAACCCTTCTCCTGCCCCTCTCTCTCCAGTCTTATACACCAGGTGGGCTGTCGGTAGTACCCAACAACATCTTCTACAATTGTGCGTGCCCGATAAAAATATTGGTAAATTCCTCTACAGCTAATCAGTGGTAAATGCTTGGAATAAACTTCCACTAAGTGTTAGACAGATCTCTCACCCAAACTCTTTCAAAAGTACTTTTGAGGACACTTACCATGTATCATGGACATGCTTATGCAATGACTCTACCTAATCCACCTCCCCTCCTCTAATACTACTGCAGCAACTATTTCTGCATCCTCTCTCTGTGTGTGCTTCAAAAAGTCTATTATTAGTCTGTAGTTCTTACTCCACTCTGGAAACTGCCTTTTGCCTTGTGGTTATCTCCTGTATGATTTTAAAATTTATAATTTAGCGGTTCTTTTTGTCATGAAAACCCGACAAAATTTTCTGTATTTTTTGCTTACTATTGTATGTAGCTCTGCTTAGTGTTGTATGTAGTTCTTAGTGTTGTATGTAGCTCTGTACTCAATGATGTTGTATATTCTGTTTACTATTGTACATAGCTCTGTACGCAATGATGTTGTATATTCTGTTTACTATTGTACGTAGCTCTGTACGCAATGATGTTGTATATTCTGTTTACTATTGTACGTAGCTCTGTACTCAATGATGTTGTATATTCTGTTTACTATTGTACGTAGCTCTGTACGCAATGATGTTGTATATTCTGTTTACTACTGTACGTAGCTCTGTACTCTGTGATGTTCAATTTACTGACCATTTATAACATGTTGTTCTATCTTACTCAGAAATATTATAATTTTATAATTCTTAGTTCAGTTATTATTTGGCTATATGACTATTTATGTTATTGATACTGTCTTGGAGCTTTTCTCCTCAAGCCTCCACTGAAAAGGGGCTACTTGCCCAGTCGGACTAACTGGTTAACAAATGTCTAATAAATAAATAAATCGTTGGCTTGGTTACTTTCCCATTTTTGATGTTTTGGGATTTGTTGTTTTAACTGTTCGATTATATGATTTATTGTGTTTATATCTCGATGTTGTGATGTTCGATTATTCAATTGTATGATAATATGAAGTAGATCCATATATATATATATATATATATATATATATATATATATATATACACACACACACATACACACACACACACACACACACACACACACACACACACACACACAATTTTAGACATTGATAGTATTTCCTATTTGGCTGTGTTGGTGCAGCGATTAGCATTGTCACTTCACAATAAGAGGTTCTCCGGTTTGATTCTCAGCTGGAGTGCCTTCTCTGCAGAGTCTGCATATCCTCCCTGCGGTCGAATGCCTTTTAAAGACATGCAGGTAAGTGTGTGTGTACATGTGCCTTCTGTGATGGTTGGATGCCAGGCTGGCAACTTGACACTGTAAAAACCCCACTGCCACTAAATCTGCGGACTGGTGATCTGTTGTGGTGACCCCTAATGGGATAAGCCGAAAGACATTGCTATTGTATTTCCTATTTGTTTCTTATTTTCTCTGCTGCTACTATATTTCAGACTGGCTATTTCTCACTCCTCTTTTGCCTGGCTTTTACCTCATGAACTTGGTTGTCTGCCTAGTGTTTTCACTGGAGACATAGTTGCTCTGTTCTTTATATTTCTTTCCTCATTTCCCTCTTCTTTTTTGTTATTGCTGTTCAACTCTGTCATTATCTCATTTAGTCTCTTTGCTTATTCATTTTACTTGCAATTGTCTTTACCCGTCTCTTTAGTGCTTCGATCTTTTGTCCTGTCTTCAACACCTTGGTGTCTGCTGTATGCATTTGTCTACACCCCTAAACATCGGTGTTCATCTTTCTGGGGCTTTATCACTCATCTCTGTCTTCATTCTCCTTTTCTACTTCTGTTTAGGGAAGTAAGGTAATTGTAGACTGTCAGTTCTATGGATTTTATTTTTAGGCTTAATATTGGTTTGTTTTAGTTGTAATCCTACCAACTTTATCTGGTTTGACCCTACTACCCTTGGCTTCATCTCACTCCCCTACCCACCTCTTACTGTTCATTTATACTCTATAACTCAACCCCAATCCAGTTTTTCTCATGCAAATTAAATCCATCATATAATCCACACACAAACAATAAGGTTGTTACAAGATCAAAATGATCCCAGATGTACAAAAACAGAAGTATAAAAACACACAAACATCCAAGGATCATAGACAATGTAGAAATATATTCACTCCAAGCTTCAAACGATAAAAAACAGTCTTTTATTTGGTTAGCGCTTTCATGGGAATAATTCCCACTTCTTCAGACCATTGAATAAAACATTGTGCTACTACATAATATATAACACAAACCACATGCCATCCCAATTAATACTAATCAAACCCAGTTAACATCAGTATTTGATTCTTAAAGTGCCTAACAATTTAAACTGAATAAAAATGGTATTTGCTTAAATCAAATATATAGAAACATAATGACAGCATAATAAACACCATCACTAAATCATAACAACAAATAACAATAAAAAATGTTTTCTAATTGCGTGTAGACACACTATTTAGTAGCCCACCCAAATGTATATACAATCATCTAAAAAATATATACACATAAAAAATAAAAAATATATACATAAATATGACCTTAGAAGTACATACGTACACATACATGCTAATAACATTGGCTTGCATATGTTAAGTATTAACATTCCTATTCTTTATTAAAATTTCTATAAAAGAAATTGCAGCAAACAAACTAAAAAGGTAAAAGATCCATCCAACCAAATACTTATATACTAACAAGCTCCCATACCCTTCCAAATTACTATCTACGGAGACTTTTATTTTTTAGGATGGGCTTAAGGGGATTTCTATCATTGAGCCCCCTGCCTCTATCTGCCTGCAGCCGAATAATCCATCTCACTTCAGCGGTCTCTGTCTTATTAATGATATCCCCACCTCTCTCATTCTCATTCACTACCTCAATGATCATGAACCTAAATGTGTTCGCTGTTCACTTTTCTGATACATGTTTAGCTAGAGCATTGGATTTATCCATATTCCTCATTCCCAAAAGGTGTTACCTTATTCTATATCTAAACTCCCTATTCATTTTTCCTACACAATACCCTGAGCATAGATTACATACAGCTAAGTATACTACATTCTTAGTGCAGCAACTCGCTGTAACTGTAAAACTACATTCTTTTCCTGTATCTGGATGTTTAAACTTATTTGTGGAATCTATCCATTGACATTGATTACAATTATTACATAGGGCTTTTCCCTGATGTTCTCTTATACTTCCATAAACTTTAGGCCCATAGCAGAGTAACCTTTTCAAAGATTTGTTTTATTTTTGAAAAGGAACTTGGGTTCATCTCCAACTACTTCCCTAATTTGGGAGCCATGTGTTAGTATAGGCCCATACTTCCTAACAACATCGCTCATCACATTTACATCACTAGTATAACTAGTAGGTACTCTTAGTTTACTCTGGAAGCTGTTACTCAACCTCAGTTGATTCTCTTCTCGTGCTGAAAAGTAGGGTTTGCCTGTTGTTGTTCTCAATGTCTTAATCTCATCAACAACACCCCTTACATCATTATTCTTATAGCCTGTCTGTTTAAACCTCATACAAAGATCATCCACTTCCTCACAAAACGTGTCATCTTCTGCTGTCAATCTAGACACCCTTAAAGCTTGACCCTTCAATACAAATCTAAACACATATTGAGGGTGCATACTCCCTCTACGTACAAATGTATTTCTATGACATTCTTTCCTGTGAACCTTCGTGAATCATCTCCCATTCAAATTCCTATTCACGCTAACGTCAAGGAAATCAATAGTAGTGTATGAAAACTTCAAATCAAACCTCAAAAATTACGTACCTTTGTTCAACTCATTATGAAATTCAAACAATTCCTGTTCAGATCCACGCCAGAGCAAGAAAAGAAAATGTTTGTAGAAAACAGCCTGCTGCCATCTACCCCCTATTACATGTTTCTGCTCCCAGTTGGCCATTACTATATTTGCGTAACTATTCGCGCTAGATGTCCCCATGGCCACTCCATCCTGGCGGTACCAATACTTGTTCCATGAGTAAGCAAATGAGCTCTATGCGGCTTCCAGTGTGTGTACCATATTTAGTCAAGTATTCCCTCAACATCTCCAAACCTACAGTATTTGGGATAGAGGTAAATAAGGAACTCACATCTAAGGTAGTCTTTATATAACAGAACCATGAGTATAATGTGAAGTCTATACATGTTTAAACAGCTCTAACAAAAACTGTTGAGTGTCACACAAAATCTCACAATTTTTATTTACCAAAGGTCTCAGCAATGTTTCAGTGTATATAGAAATAGGTTCATTTAACCAACCCCTCCCTGAGACAATCGGTCTCAGAGGTGGTTTGGTAGAGTTCTTATGAATTTTAGGGAGACCCTGAATGATGGGTATGAATGGGTTGGGTACCAAAAAAATAATTATATTGGTCATTGGTTATCCAGTCATCTAACAGACAATCATATAACAATAAACACAACTTCTCCTTCATCCTCTCAACATTATTTTATCAGTAATACAATACACAACCCTGTCTTGCCATAATATCTTCATTTGGTGATCATAAAAAGCTTTATCCATGATGACTGTGGGGCCACCTTTATCGGCTCCTTTAATCACAATGGACTCATCATTTTGTAAGGCCTATAAAGCCATATATTCTCCCTTATGGAGGTTATTCGGCTTATGTCTCCCTTTCTTGTTATACAATCTATCATGCAGTTCTTTTTCACATAAGCTAGCAAAAACTTCCACCATTGGATGGTTAGGTGGGATAAAAGTACTGGGCTTCCTCAATTCACCCGTTCTGCAATTATTTACATTACCAAAAAACAATTTCAGTTGTAAATTTAGTGATGGTGTTTTTTATGCTGTCATTATGTTTCTGTATATTTGATTTAAGCAAATACAGTTTTGTGTGGATTGAATAAAGATTTTTATTCAGTTTAAATTGTTAGGCACTTTAAGAATCAAATACTGATGTTAATTGGGTTTGATTAGTATTAATTGGGATGACATGTGATTTGTGTTATATATGATGTAGTAGCACAATGTTTTATTCAATGGTCTGAAGAGGTGGGAGTTATTCCCATGAAAGCGCTAACCAAATAAAAGACAGTTTTTTATCATTTGAAGCTTGGAGTGAATATATTTCTACATTGTGTATGATCCTTGGATGTTTGTGTGTTTTTAAATCCATCTTATTGCTTCTTAGCCCTGCAACTAACAAGCAACATTAACAGCAAATCAACCATAGCAACCTTTCAAGTAACCCCATCAACCCTATAGTTACACCCATGTCCAAGCACACTCTCACAAGACTTTAATACCCGCATCCACTCTGCTCAGTAAGTCTAACCTGGATGACCACTTTCTTCCATTTATATTGTACTTAACCACAACCCCATCTATTTACAATCATCTTTTCTAACCCATTTGCTCATCTACCTATACCATCTGTACTATCTACAGCAAGCTATTGCTTCCTGAACTTATATGAACAAGCTTGATTACTTTCTTCCTCTTTCCCTTTACACTATATATTCATCTTCACTTAAAGCAAACCCATCCTTATAATGACGTTCATATTATTAATAATGCCATCCTCCCTATTCCTCCATCTTAGTAATCTTTCATCTTACCGCACTCCACTGTTTATACACTGTCTGCCATATCCAATCATACTCCTGTTAACAACTCCACAACCAGTGCATCCTTCAGTATAGCCCCAAATCTCTTCAGTACATCACACATTCTTCTCTTCAGATTTAAATGTCTAAACTGCTCACTCATCCTGACCAAAACCAAGCTGAAAGATGTTCCTTGCAACATTGATCTTTATATCAAAAGTAGACCTATGTGGAGACATTCACCATAATCCATGCTCATCTAAATTGATCTGAAACACAAACTGCTTATTCCAGTACAACTAGCACCACAACCCAAACTGCATGTGAACAAACATTTGCTAACAGTACTGACATGATAATAATCAACATCAATATCCACAGCATTTGCAAATAAACTAGCAAAATGCTGGAATAAACTAGCAGAATTCCATGCTTGGATAAGCCTCCATTCCTTGAATTATTGCCAATCACTGAAACCTGGTTAAAGCCAAACATTCAAGATGAAGGTGTTCTCCCACTATGCTATAATATAATCAGAACTGATAGCAACACTGCCATCTTTTTTTCATTATTCTATTATCTATCCCACTTCCATAGAATTTGCACACTACCCAGATAATATTCCACAATTTTGCAGTGCTGAGCTCCTCGTGACATTCCTTAAATTTGATGAATACAAAAGCCTTTGCATAATTGCTTTTTACATCCCTCCTGGACAAAATACCACCAAAGCTGAAGAGCTCCTGCCTTGGGTATCAACTACTATCCCCCATGAAACCATTATTCTAGGTGATCTACATATTGACTGGCAACCTTTCACTACCAAATTCCCCCCCAAACACTATAAACCTCTGTAACTTTACTCAACTCATTTACACCCCAACTAGATATAATAAACAGTGTAACAAAGCTTCTGTATTAGATTAGAAACTTAATTCCACCCCTGCCCATTTCTTATCCTCATGGGCCCTTCCAGATAGCATCACTAATCATTGTCCAAAACTTAATAACAAACTAAACATCAATATACTTGAACCTCATAGTTAAACATGGTATGTAACCTATCACGCTTTAACAAAAACCTTTACATCCACATTTTAAAATTTTATAATTGGAACATTCTGAAAACAATCCCATTTGATGATGCCATTGCAAAATTCAGTACTGTTTCTTTCTTTGCATACTTAATGAACAGACCCCTATTTGAAGAAAGAGTCAAAGCCAACCCTGTCCAAGGGCTAAACAATTCAACTAAAGAACTTCTGCACATTAGGGACAAAGCTTGGAAAACCTGATTTCAACAAAAAAACAAAGCAAAACCTCCAAATCTACAAATACATCTGTAACCATAAAAAAATTAGAGCCAACAAAAAACAAAATACACACACTATAAGATATTTATCAAAACAATCCAAAGCTTTTCTTGTCATTTATTAAGCATTCTTTATCCCTTTGGAAGAAAGACAAGACCAATTCATCTCCTAATGGGACCCCATTGGAGATTACATAAAAATTTAACTCTTATTTCATTTATACTATAACTACCTTAGTAAAACAATATTCATCTGCTAGCTCAAATACCTATCAACAAGAAAACAACTATTTCTGCCTCCCTAACACTACAAGACCCATCAACCTGTGTTGTCTCTCTCTTTATATATAAATTATAAAAACTATAGCACACCACTGTTGCTTCAGACAGCCTTCCCACAGAGAATCTCAAATTGGCTGAAGATGCTTTAGCCTACCCTGTAGCTATATTAATAAATAGATCCATCAGTGAGTCCCATGTCCCATCCCTTTGGAAAATAGTCATTTTCCAACTTCATAAGAGTGGTAACTCCATTGTTTTCTCAAACTTTAAGCCAATGGAAATATTTTTTCTCCTTTGTCCAAAATCCTAGAAAAGTATGCCCACTGACAATTTCTCCAACACTTCTTGACCATCATCTTTTCATCCCTAGTTAGCATGGCTTTTGCACAGGACACATTACTATCACTGTCCTTCTCAGTTTGTCAACACTGTTAACTAGGCAAGAAACAATGGTACCCTGGTTTCCTCCTTACTTCTCAACTTATCAAAAGCATTTTTGATACTATTACACCAAGCTATTTCAGCAGTTATCTTCTGTTGATCTCTTTCCCCATCTCTACAGTGATTCAACATTTACCTATTGGACCAACACTTTATCAGCTTTCCTACCAATCCCTCTCGAGGGTACCCAAGGATCTGTTCTGGATCCTGTTTTCATTGTAAACCTCCATACTATATCCATACATGCTTCCTAAATCCAATATGCCGACAACACAACCCTCTTATGTTCTACCACAATTCTGCCCCATTATCAAAATATAACTCAGCAGTCTTTTTCTTCCATTAACTCATTGTTTAATAAATCCGAACACCTATTAAATCCCCCCAAAATATTCTTATTTCTTCCCATCATGCACAACCTGAACAGGGCAGCCTTCAATGTTGCCTTCTTAAATAACACAAAATTTTTGCACACAAAACTGGTAGGAGTCATAGACGACAACTTGCATATACATCAGACAATGAAAAAGACCCCCCAGGACCTTGGAACACTATAGACTCACCTACTTCACTCAAAGACAACTAAAAAATGGCATCTACCTTCCTCTTACTATCCCTACTGTATGACTTTCCAATCTTGACATATCTATGGGCCACACTTCATTCTAAACTAGGACAATGTTACAGTAAAGTTACAAGGTATGCAGTAAGTCTGCCTTATAGGTCTCACCTCAGTATTGCGTTAAAAAACTAAACTGGCATGAATTGCTTCATCACTTCACCTACTGTCAGCTAATCATGTCCCACAATATAGTGTATAATCCATAAAAATGCTTCAGCTTGACCCAGCATTTTGTACAAAGAAGACAACTGCATTTACAAGACAAACTTATTCTTAACATTCACAAATCCAACAACATAGCAAGAGATGCCCAACACTCAACTTTTGTCACTAAAATATGGAACTCAAGTCTAACTCTAACTGAGATAAACTAACAACCTCCTTTCCTTCAAAACTGATCTTAAGAAATACCTATCAGTGTGCTGGGTTTGTTCTTACTCAACCTTGAGCAACCTCTCACAACGTAAATATAATTTCTGACTGACATCTGTTAACTCAACACTTACAACTTGTACAATTCTAGTAAACTAACTGTAAATACCCCATCTTCAGTATTTTTGTACAAGCCTATTTTTCTCCCTCACCATTCACTGTCTCTATCTTAACAGTCTTGCTTAACCCAAAAATCTCTTTCTTACCCTGTCACTCATCTTCCACACACTTAATGTCTTCTCTCATTTTGACACACTGCTTCTCCTTATTTCATTCTCTAGCACAAGCAGGAAGTAACACAAATAAAATACTGTTTGTTCTACTACCAACTTTTCATTTAAGAACTATATGTAATCACTGCTAAATCTCCCACTCCCCCTGTGCTGTACTGTACTATAGTGTACATTCACAAACTTCCCTAACCATATGTGATACAATCTACTAAAAATTAAAATTTAATGTTTTATCTCTCTCTCCTACTGACCTTGACATTTCCATAATCATAATAATTCTTGTATGTGTATTTTTTGTTTATTATTTGGAAATGTTCAATGGCTTGACTCTGTTCAAGGTTTGTACTTGTATAGCCATTCAGCTGTAATTCATTATGAATTCGTATTATATCTGTAGTCTCCGTGGAGCTTTTCTCCCCAGGCCTCTAAAAAGTTTTGTATTTTTTCTGCCTAGCTGAACTTTCCCTATAAATAAACACAAATAAATAAATTAATTAAATTAATAATGTGAGAAAATTGTATAAATTTGGGTTGTGTTATGATTTAGGGCTCTGCAACAACTAGTATGTTATGGATGTATAGTTTAAGCAGGGTGCCAAACTGGTCTAGTTTATGAGGTGTTTATGCATTTATTAATAGCAAGATAGTTAGGGTGAGCCATGGTTGGCTTTACTATTGCTTATAAGGAGTAGAATGAAAAGAATGAGTGTGAAATATGACATTTTTACCTATGATCCAGTTATGGATAAATAATATACAGAAGAATTTAATGTGTGGTAATGATTTTCTTCATAAGAATCACTGGATTTTCAAAAAGAGAGTTCTTGTCAGACCAATTTGATACTGTTTTAAGACTGTATAATTGGGAAGTTAAACGGGAATAAACCAAAAGACATGCTATGTAGTATCATATCATTTGCTGAGCAGATTGCATACTTGACTTTGATGATGGGAAGATCAACAATGTAGAGTATTTGCAATGCACTTTAAAGAGTGTTATAATCAGGATTTTGGTTAAAAGGAGAGCTCCACCCACATGTCAAGTTTTTCTTTCCAATTAGTTATTTGCCTTCACTGTAATCCAACTCTAAAACACATCACATACAGAAAAAGCATAATTTATGCATCAACAAATTATTCCATTTATTTTATGTCTAAACTTATTTCTGTTTGTCTTTTTTTCCAGTACTTGTCGTGTCATCTGTTATATTATGAAGGCTACTACGAATGGAAGAGTAATTAATTAGGTTAAGTCACTTATTCCAACTACAGAGCCATTAAGAAAAAAAGGCTTTTAAGCAGTGGCATTTAAATGTGCCTTATGAGTCATAGATTGCCATTTCACACCTAAGATAAATAGTGTTGCTTACTGCACTGTTCTAACTTGTTTATACATGTTAACCTCTGCTTTCCTTAAAAAAAACAGAAAAATCTTGCTTTTTTCCCACTTTTATGAGATTTAAAAAAGTTCAGTTACAGATTTGATGTTCTGAACTGTTTGTAAGTTTCTTGGAGGCCATTGTTTGCTTGGCCTAAAGGGAAGTCTCTGTGTTCATCAGTGGCAGTGATAAACATTGAGCAGCCTGCCTGCCCCTGTGGGAGTGGTTACTGCCTTGAAACTGTAGTTTTATTGGCCATTTTGGGTCAATTCCTAACTCCTTGATCTCCCTCTCTTAAAACCCTCTTTTGCGCGGTTTTGCGCGTTTTTGCGCATAGCGCAACATCGGGCAGCGCCGCCTTATTGGGTTTAAACTATTCCTGGCTCCACGAAGTCTGCTCTTCACTTTTTCCCTTAGAACTGCTCTATCTCTCAAAGTAAACACCATATTCTCATTCTAAGGCCCCTCACTGGTCCAAATAAGTAATTTTACAAGTTAGCACTAATAAACCATAAGCACTACTTACTCTTATACTCTCTACGATTACCTTGTCCCTTATTGGTCCATTTTAATTCAGTTCCCTATATTACTCTAGCATGTCCAAAGGTCAGTCAATGGTTTCCTCTCCAGTCCAGCTGGTGAATCTGGGAATTTTGAGGCAATGTTACAACTGTCTCATGTACACGGACAACCCTCTCCTCCTCCAAACAGGTTCGAATATATGTGAGAGATGCAACCATATTGCCAAACTGGAGGCTGAGCTCTCTCATCTCAAAACTGGTGTAACCAGTCAGGAGGAGAAGGTAACCTCACACAACACAATTCCAGTATCACATAGTCCCACCACAACAGCGAACCAAACACATAAAAACACAAAAACATACCCGGAGGCTTTAAATATAAATCTACCTAAGCAACAGAGACCTCCAAAGCAGACATCCAAGCAAACGCTACCCCAAAACAAAACACGTACAACACATAGCACACAAAGTCAGTGTGCCAAGCAGTCACAGCCCTTAAGGCTGAATAACACACCTGATACACTTGTAATAGGTGACTCTATTGTCAGACACACTGAGGTCCCACTCACCAGGCTGAATAAAGAGAAGGTCACAGTGAGCTGCCTGTCAGACGCTAGGATCCGCCACATAACGCAAGCACTCAGGTCACTCCAAAGCAAATACAAATATGACTCGGTCATAGTACATGCTGGCGTGAATGACCTGAGACGTACCTCCCTCGACTACATGAAAAGAGACATAGAGGAGCTCTCTGATCACGTAGCCCAGGCTGGTATGACCCTGACCTTGAGCAGCATCTTACCCTCACCTAGAATGATGCCACAGTATAAAGACAAAATGATTGATTTTAACAACTGGCTAAAATTTTGGTGTCATTCAAAGGGGATCCAGTGTCTGTCAGCCTGGGATGACATGCTCGACAAGCCACGCTGCTTCGCTAGGGACGGCTTGCACCTGTCACCCCTGGGCTTTCGGATATTGGCAAAGGCTCTTGCCACCCCCATAGTGCCTTTTTTAAGCAAGGCTCAAAAGTCAAACCCCCCTCCATAGACAGCACAAGGAACAAGAAACTAAGGGTAATCCTGCTAAACACCAGAAGTCTTAACCTCAAGATGCATGCACTCGAAGCTCTCCTCAGTATGGAGAGCATCGCTATCTGTGCAGTGACAGAAACCTGGTTCAAGGCTCCAGAGAGCACCCCAGCACTACCAGGTTTTACCTCATATCATGCTTTTTGATCCCAAAACCCGGACCGAACCACAAAAGGAGGGGGAGTTTCCATATTTATCAAGGATATCCACACCTCCAGGTTAGTGGCATTGCACGAAGTATCGGAGACCATCCATGTGCAACTGACAGTGGGCAAGACTGCTTTTCAGTTTATAGCATCCTACAGACCACCCTCTCAAAGTCAGGAATCCCACTCGGCTTTCCTGAAAACATTGGAGAACATGAATATCTCTCCGAACACCATTATATTGGGTGACTTCAACTACCCAAACATAGACTGGGAGCATTACTCAAGTCCCAGCACCTTAGCCCAAAGGTTCCTGAAATTTATAAACTCAAATGCTATGGAACAACTAGTCACCACTCCCACAAGAGGGGAAAACATACTAGACCTGATAATTACCAACATGGGGACTCTATGCTCCATACCAGAAGTATATCCCTCATTGGCAAGATCAGACCATAAATTAATTTCACTGGATATCCACATCCCGACCCCACCCCCAGCCCAGAAAACCACTGTGAAAAACTTCTCAAAAGCGAACTTCACACTTCTCAAAACCGAAGTGGAATCCTTCAAGGCCCCAGAGCCAGTGGAAACTACGGCCCAAACTGCAGAATCCTATATAAATGCATTCTACGGGCATCTCCAGGAATGCATGGATCATGCTATCCCAAACAAAATCAAGACCCAATCATCCAAAGGCAGGCGTCCAGTCTGGTGGACCCCAGCCATAAATAAACTGTACAACAGAAGGAGGAAGCTACTACATGATAGAGCAAAATCCCTAAAAGGGAAGGCATCTCTGATCAGTACTAGCAAAAAATTACGATCCCTCATAAAATCCTCCAAGGCCAGCTTCGAGAGAAAAATTGCACAGGACACTAAAGACAATCATAAGGCTTTTTTCAGTTATGTTAGGAACCTGGGATGCAACTCCCAGACTTGTTCTGAGTTGATTTTAAACAACAAAAAATACACTGAGCCCACAGACATCGCCAATATCCTGGCAGACAGGTTCAGTGCAAACTTCTCCACCCCCCCCCCCACAAAAGAGCAAGTAACTATCCCGGCAGAGTGCAGCCTCCCAAACATCTCTGATGCTCAGGTGAAGGCCGCCCTCTCCAAAGCAAAAAACACTGCTTCCATGGGACCAGATGGTGTCCCGGGTTGTGTCCTACATGAACTCCAAGAAGAACTAATCCCTCAAGTAAAACTGCTGTACAATCTCAGCCTCACTACAGGATATGTGCCCAAAGAATGGCGTACAGCAACAGTGGTCCCACTCCACAAAGGTGGCGCCTCTGCGGACCCTGGAAACTATCGCCCCATAAGCCTGACTAGCCTAGTCTGCAAGGCTATGGAGAGGATCATCATGGAACTCATAAACAAAGACATTGGGGACCTACAGACACTAGATCCTACCCAATTTGGCTTCGTCAAGGGCAGATCCTGCCTTTTGAACCTGGTCGACTTCTTCGAAACAGTCACCAAGGCCATAGATAAAGGGAAGGTAGTCCACACAGCCTATCTCGACCTCGCAAAGGCATTTGACACAATACCCCACTCAGGCATCATAGATAAGCTATCAAGCCTAAATATAAACCCCTATGTCACAAGATGGGTTGCAAACTGGCTGACAGAACCCACAGAGTCAGAGTTGTTGGGGCCATGTCAGACTCGAAACCGGTCACAAGTGGCATCCCACAAGGTTCAGTACTGGGACCTCTCTTGTTCGGTATTTACTTTTCTGAGGTACAGGCCAATGTGGGAGGACTATGGCTCACCAAGTTTGCAGATGACTGCAAACTGGGCACCATAATTGACTCTCCAGCTGACACAAACATCCTTCAAAAAGGTCTCGCAGAGGCGGATAACTGGTGCCAAAGCCATGGTCTAAAGCTAAATGCCAAAAAGTGTATAGTCATACCCTTTGGCAAAAACAATATGCCCACAAATTACCACATAGGTGGTAACCCATTAAGTACAGAGAAAGTAATTAAGGATCTGGGGACCCAAGTTGATAGCAATCTCTCCTTTGACAACCACATTGCCAAAGTGGTTAGAAAGACCTTCTACATAGCCCACCTCATCATGAAAGGATTCACATCTAGATCAAGAGAGGTAATTGTGCCCCTTTATTCATCCCTCATCAGGCCCATCATAGAATACAATGCCCCCTTTGGGATGTACCTTACCCGACACCTGCAGCAATTAGAAAGACCCCAAAAGTACCTCACCAGGAGGATCAAGGGACTCAAACAGATGCCATATGCTGCTCGGTTAAAAACTCCAGCTCTACTCAGTTGCATACCGCCTACATTGAGGCGATCTATGCCTGACATATAAAGCTATGTCCAACCCAGAATTAATGGACATGCTCCACCTCAGTAAATCTAAATCCCTTAGAGCCACGCGCTCAAGGGACTTGAACCTCAGCACAGAAATAAATAGAACATGCTGGAGGGACAGATTCATAACCCAGAGGCTCCCTTCGCTCTGGAATAGAATTCCAATTCATGTTAGGCAGAGCACCTCACTGACTCTCTTCAAGAAGAATCTTGATGAGTGGATGGGGGATCGTAGGTTTGTCCTGGGGATTACTTCCGTGTCACTATTAGACAGAGGCACAGTAAACTAAACTTTAAAAAGGGCACAGTATACTCAAATCAAGGGGTGGCATAAGCCAAACACAATTGGGCTAGGCTTATAAATGCCCCAGGGCAGATAGCCTAGTATGAACCTATGAACCTATGAGTCTAAACAAAAGAAAGGCTTTTGAGCTTGGTTTTCAGGTGCAAATGAACATGAAAACACAACCCACACTTGGTTTAATTTTTTTTCTTATTATATATTAGTCGTCTTTCTCTTTAATCAACTCTGAGTACCACAAAGAAAGGATATATTTTCAACTTGCTCTTCTGATTTTATATCAGTATTTGATTTTGCATTTTTACTACATTGTGTATTTTCTAAAAGTGTATGTTTCTTCCTGGTATATTGTTGTAGCATTTTTGCATTACATCAAATGTTTTGTTGAGACCAGTCGGTGAGTTGGGTGAAGGAAGATTAGCAAAGACTCTAATTCTAGATACCGTATTAAAAGTGTGAATGCACATAAACCAGTTCAGCCAAGTAACACAGATTAATCGCATGGATCAACTGCAGTTGTTACTATGAAAAGCACAATTAACTAAGCTACATTTTCAAGCCTGTCATTCAAATATTCCTTAAAATGCTTTGTCAGAGATGGTCACTAATAAAAAACAAAGAAAACAAAGCAATGGAAAATATAGGTTGATACTGAAAGTCAAAAGTAGGCAGTACTGTTGTAAGCTGGTAAGAGAGAGTACCCCAGTAAATTATCCCCTCACAACTGGGGTTTGTCTTTTTTCCTTTAAAATTACATCAGAAAGGCAAAGGCATTAACTACAAAACAAAATCATGCTATCCATGGTAGCCCCCTTTCAGGGTAATTTGGGTATAACAAATTAGAAAAAAAAATTACCACTTACTTTCATACAGAGACATTAGTAAAGCAGAAAAAGTCAAGATATGCTGAAAAACTTTTTTCAGCTTTTAGGTGTGGTTCTCTTTTAAAAATCTTCAGCATTTTCCTGCCAATACTCTAAGTTGTTTCTTAACATATCTGATTTATTATTGAAAAGTGAGATGTGGTATATTTTTGAATTTAACACATTGCAGCCTAAGAGTATGAATAATGAATTAATAATGAAGCATTTATTGTGAAACGTTTTTGTTTATTTGAATTTGCAGATATAAGATTGTTTGAAAATTTGGTGTCTTTCTAAATATTATTTGAATAATTGTTAATGAACTGTTAATGAGTTTGGTTTTATAAAGAGTAGTCAAATTGTGTCCAAAGGCAGACGTCCTGTCTGGTGGAACCCAGCCATAAACAAACTATAAAATAGAAGGAGGAAGCTACTACATTGATAGAGCAAAATCCCAAAAAGGGAAGGCATCTCTGATCAGTATTAGCAAAAAACTAAGGGCACTCATAAAATCATCTAAGGCCAGCTTCGAGAGAAAAATTGCACAGGACACTAAGGATAATCATAAGGCTTTCTTTAGTTATGTTAGGTACCTGGGTGGGAATTCCAAGATATGTTCAGAATTAGTCCAAAATGACAAAAACTACACCGAACCCACAGACATTGCCAACATCCTAGCTGACAGGTTCAGTGCAAACTCCCCCCCCCCCCACCAAAAGGGCAAATATCTGTCCCAGCAGAGTGCTGCCCCCCCTGACATCTCAGATGCTCAGGTAAAATCCGCTCTCTCCAAAGCAAAAAACACAGCATCAATGGGACCAGACGGTGTCCCGGGCTGCGTCCTACATGAACTCCAAGAAGAGCTAAACCCAAACATAAAACTACTGTTCAATCTCAGCCTTACTACAGGATATGTACCTAAGAAGTGGCGTACAGCAACAGTGGTCCCTCTCCACGAAGGTGGTGCCTCAATGGACCCTGGAAACTATCGCCCCATAAGCCTGACTAGCTTGGTCTGCAAAGCTATAGAAAGGATCATCATGGACCTCATAAATAAAGATATTGGGGACCTACAGACACTGGATACTACCCAGTTCGGCTTTGTTAAGGGCAGATCCTGCCTCTTAAACCTAGTCGACTTCTTTGAAACAGTCACCAAGGCCATTGACGAAGGGAAGGTGGTCCACACAGCCTACCTGGGCCTCGCAAAAGCCTTCGATACAATACCCCACTCAGGCATTATAGATAAGCTCACCAGCTTAAATATAAACCCCTATGTAAAACAGCAAGCGTTGACACCACCAAACACAAAAGGCGGACACCTTGTGTATAATCCACAATGTTTATTGAAAATCCAATTCTAAAAGTTAAAGTAAAAGGTTAATTGTTGTTAAACCCCTATGTCACTAGATGGGTTGCAAATTGGCTCAAGGACAGAACCCACATGGTTAGAATTGCTGGAGCCATGTCAGACTCCAAACCAGTTACAAGTGGCATCCCACAAGGCTCAGTCCTGGGACCTCTCTTGTTCGGTATATATTTCTCGGAGGTACAGGCCAACACGGAAGGACTGTGGCTGACCAAGTTCACAGATGACTGCAAACTGGGCGCCATAATCAACTCTCCAGCCAACACAAGCATCCTCCAAAAGGGCCTCATAGAAACAGACAACTGGTGCCAGAGCCATGGCCTCAAGCTAAACGCCAAAAAGTGTATAGTCATCCCTTTGGCAAAACAAAGTGCCCACAAATTACCACATAGGTGGTAATCCATTAAGTACAGAAGAAGTAATTAGGGACCTGGGGACCCAAGTTGATAGCAATCTCTCATTTGACAACCACGTGGCCAAAGTGGTTAGAAAAACATTTTATATAGCCCACCTAATCATGAAGGGATTCACATCTAGATTAGGGGAGGTCATCGTGCCTCTTTACTCATCCCTCATCAGGCCCATAATCGAGTACAATGCCCCTTTTGGGATGTACCTTACCAAACACCTGCAGCAACTGGAAAGACCCCAAAAGTACCTCACCAAGAGGATCAAAGGTCTCAAACAGATGCCATATGCTGCCCAGTTAAAGAAACTCCAGCTCCACTCAGTGGCATACTGCCTGCTCAGAGGCGACCTGTGCCTGACGTATAAAGCCATGTCCAACCCGGAATTAAGGGACATGCTGCACCTCAAAAAATCCAAATCCCATCGAGCTACACGCTCGAGAGACTTGAACCTCAGCACTGAAATAAATAGGGCATGCTGGAGGGACAGATTCATAACCCAGAGGCTCCCTTCACTCTGGAATAAAATCCCAGTCCAGGTTAGGCAGAGTCCCTCATTGACTCTCTTCAAGAGGAATCTTGATGAGTGGATGGGAGATCATAGGTTTACCCCGGGTATCACTTCTGTGTCACTGTTAGACAGAGGCACAGTATACTAACCTCGAAAAAGGGCATAGCAAAATTAATTTAAAATGGGTGGCGAAAGCCAAACATACTCTGGCTAGGCTTATAAATGCCCTAGGGCAGATAGCCTAGTATGAACCTATATAAATACTTGAAAGTTTGTTTAGCTGAAGCACTAGTTCTGTTATTTAAAAAAAGTCATTTTATATACGTTCAAATTGTATTCTTTAAATTATTTGTAAAATTTATTTGACCTTTATTTTTTTTTAAGTCTTGAAGTGGAGTAACTGGACTTAATACTTTAGCTAAATACATTTTACAGCTATCAGCCACATAAATCCCTTCCCCCTCCAATCATTTGTCCATCCATGCTCATTCCTTTAGTGACCCTGTTAACAGCTGCCACCATCCACAACTAGGGCTGCCACCTTTTCAAATGGCCAAAGTGGGACATTTTCAGTACAAATATCAGATTTTACAGGCCGACACATACCCATGGTCAGTACAAAGGATATAACTTAACTTTTTTGCCTAAATAAAAGCTTATTCTTGTAGCATTTTAGTTGCTTATTCTGTTTCTTATAACATTTAGGTATTTTAGATACAGAATAACATTTTTATGCAACTATTACATAAAATATAGGAAATAATTTTGTCGTAAAATCTCAGGAAATTTGCCATTTTTTACATTTTTTGTCAGGACACAACTGCCCAAAGAAGGACTGTCCCTCGCAAAGTGGGACAGGTGGTAACCCTATCCACAACATTTACTAGGCAAGTTCAGAATGAAAACAGATTGTCAGTCCTTTCTTCTGTATCACTTGCATGTATCTGAGAATTTAGAGTCACCAGTTAGCCTAATGCATGTCTTTGAGGTGGGAGGAAATTGGAGTACTCACAGATGACACGTCCATGCATACCCTTCTCTTGTTCTCATAATCATCATCAAAATGTAGCATCCCCTGTCTAGTCCTAACACATGAAACTGAAAATTCTAAAAAAACAAATCACACCTTCTTTTCTTACACTGTTTCCATATTTCTGCCCACTTCCTATATTTTATTAGCAATAAACAACTCAGAACATCTTTCCTCTGTTTTTAAGAAACCCTCAGAGTTAAAATAAATAAAAAATGAATGCTGAATCCAAGACAACTCCTCCTTCAAACATCCTGTACAGGACCCTTGTCTTAAAATATCTGGAACCCCAAAACCCTAAAAAATCTATACACATCATTTTTTCAACAGAGCTGATAAAATGCACACTCTAGCTACAATACTCCCCAACAGTAACAAGATAAGTTTTAGCAATATGACCCTCTTAAAGTAAGTCTGAAGAATGCCACAAATCCACATTATCTTTCCAAGAAAATTAAACTTTCTGCTAGTTTGTAGAGGATATATCTCCTTTACCAGACAACATTCCCAAAGTCTCAAAGAGCTCCTTGCCAAAGTTAATACCAGCCATCTACCTCCCCCCCAAAAAAATCATTTATTCACCTCAGTCTCTACGGCCCTAGGCATGAGTGCGCATGTGTGTGCCTTCTGTGGAAGGTTGGGCACCGGGCTGGCAACTCAACACTGTAAAAAACACTTTGCCAATCATGAGTGGACAGGAGATCTGCTGTGGCGACCCCTAAACGGGAAAAGCCAAAAGAAGAAGAAGTCTCTATACTCTTATGTGCCAACTAGTACTTCACCACCAGCTATCCCTTCTTCATCCACTTATACTAGTATAGCTGGATACATGCCCCTTACACCAATACCCTTCCCACCTCATTCCATATCTTAGACTTTCCAGTTATTACAAATGCCCTTATTTTTTGTTTTAACAATCCTAAATTGTTTTCCTTTTTTCATTAATTTTGTTACTCAACTCTCTTCTTTTTCCTTCCCTATGTAAAATAGCACTTCCTATTGGGTTAAGTTACAGCCCTGGATTATGCATAATATATATATATATATATATATATATATATATATATATATATATATATATGGTTACCTATCAAAACATCGAATGGTCATATAATCTAAACTCAAAACATCAAGACCATAACATCTAAACTTCAAAACATCTAAAAGTCATAACATCAAATCTGAAAACATTGAAAATTACAAAGCAACTATAAATAACATCCCACACACTGTTTACTATGTTCCTGCAGAAAGGGCAAGACCCCCTGCACCCCCAATTGGGGGGCTGTGCCCCCCACACCCCCCATAAATTAAATATACCAACTCCGAGATCTCACTACAGTGGGGTTAGGAAATTGACTTTTTCCCCCACTGTAGTGCAATCTTGGAGTTGGTATATTTAATTTACAGGGTGTGGGAGGGGGCAGAGCCCCCACTTGGGGGTGCAGGGGGGCTTGCCCCCCCCTGAAGAAATATAGTAAACAGTGTGTAGGATGTTATTTATAGTTACTTTGTAGTTTTCAATGTTTTTAGATTCGATGTTATGACTTTTAGATGTTTTGAAGTTTGGTTGTTATGGTCTTGATGTTCTGAGTTTAGATGTTATGAGGAGAAGATGTTTTGATAGATAACCATATATATATATATATATATATATATATATATATATATATATATATATATATATATATATATATATATATATATATACATATATATATATTTTTTTTCAGTTGTAACCAATATACAGTAGTATTATCTTGTATAACTGCTCACCTAAACAATATAATCTTAATTAACAACAGCTTTTTAATTCATGTCAATTAGTAAGACTATAATTCTGCAGTCTTCTTTTGCCCTGCTATCTTACTCACTTCCTCATATTTATATCATCAATATTTTATTTTGTTCATAATACCCATAGTGTTTCCACTGATTCATAGATTTATAGATTGTTAGTAGGCTAACCACACAAGCAGCCTTTCTAAGCCTTACCGAGTTTTCCTGAAAGCTGCGGTGGTGGTGCTGCAGTAGCGTTGTCGCCTAACAGTAAGACGTTGTCCTGTTCAATTCTCAGCTAAAGCATCTTCTGTGTGGAGACATGCGTGAATGGGCGTACCTTCGTTGAAGGTTGTGCGTCAGAGCTGGCAACTTGGCACATAAAAATCTACTGCCAATCATTAGCAGACCGGAGTTCCGCTGTGGCAACCCCTAACCGGGAAAAGCCAAAAGACACAACAACAACCAAGTTTTCCTGAAAGAATAATAATGTCCTGTATCCAAAAAGGGCATTGAGAACCAGGCATTTATAAACCACCTCAGTCCATAAGCGACATGGGTGCCAAGCTCAGTATATTTCTGTACCTTTGTTTCCTTTTTCCACCAAACTTTTGTTTTTCCCCATTAATGTTTAGTTCAATTGTTAGTGTATGCTTATTTATTTGCATTTATTTACCAAGAAGTACGACTGGGCAAATAGTTCCCTTTTCAGTGCAGACCCAGGGAGAAAAGCTCCAGCAACTATAAAACAATATACCAATGAAGGAAACAAATGCATCAAGGCAGAATTTCGATAGTTTACAAAGTCTGATTATAAATCAGGAATAGAAATGGAATTAACAAACTCTGGTTAAATAAGTATGAAAATATATATTTGTTTATTTGACATGTGTTTGCTGGGAAAGTCCGACTGGGTATGTGCCCATTTTCAGCAGAGGCTTGAGGAGAAAAGCTTCAGAAGCACATCAGCAAGATTACAAATTTACATTGATTACAAAGATTATCACAGTAAAGCAAAGAAACAAATTACATATATAAAGAAGTCACAGAAACATGGCAACACATATGGATATGTATATAGTATGGGAGATATTTTGACTGGGGACATGTGGGTAACGTAATGCTATAGAAATACTCACAGAGCTAGAAAGGTAGCTGGTGGAATATTTTCATATAGTTTTAGAATAAATGTTAATAGTTGGAAGAGAGGAGGACAGATGCCAGAGGGTGTTTGGTGTGAGACGTGGACCTGTCAGGCTCACACTTTCAAGACCCAGATGCTCTAGTTTCAGTGGAACAGGACTAGCTTGAAAGAGGTAGAGTGTGACAAAGACAGAGAATACTGAAGGATGCTGCCAGTCACACAGCATTATAACATTCAGTTTTGAAGGGCTAAGCTGAAGGTACTAGTTTTCTGTCTTAGACTACAGAGTAACCAAGATTCTTTCAGGTGCAGTTTCATTTCAGATTTAAACTTTTGCAGACTTCCCATGGACCTCAGAATAACAGGTATATTATTCCATATTTTGGAGATGTAATTTAAAATATTGAGCATCATCAAATATATTATGAGATCAGTTGATAAGGAGAGTGTCTTTGAAACATAGTTCCTTGCTTGAGATTTGTGTTTGGAACATAATTCTTGTTTTAGGAATACTGCCGAGTAATATTCTTTAACGGTGAGCATTGCCTAATATGTAATGCCACGGGCCACAGGTAGTGAAACGTGTATGCATAGTTAGTGATAAATTTAGCAATTTTATAATTAATGTCTAATATATAAGGAACATTAATATTCTTATACATAGTCCAGCATCTACCTTGCTTACCTCTAATAGTTCATTATTTTGTTCCTACAATAAAAGTGGGCTAAGTAGACAGATATCTTTTACAGCTTGTCTAGATTTTCTTTGTTATATCTATTAAACCATTCAGCTTAGATCTTATTACTGATTTCTTGTAACCTAAAATAAGTGTTATATTCCATTCCAATTTCTTTTACTGTTTTCACTAATTATTGATGTTCTATATTATTATATGCTTACATTCTTATGTCTTATCAAATATATATGTTATCTGCCATATGGTATGTCTCATTCCTTTGTTCTTCTAATTTCATCTAACTCTTTGACAAGTTTGAAAGATATGACAATCTGTCTTGCACAATCCCAGCTGAAATTTTGTAATGTGTTAAAGACCACCAGTTTACTAGCTGAAAATTTGTATTATGTGTTAAACTTATTAGCTACCAACTTTGCTATTGCTTACATCCCTCATGCAGTTTTTATCTCTCTGTTTTTCTCAAATAGCTATTCATTAACCATCTGAATCAGTATTTATAACTGAATAGCTGCTCAACAGATGATATATTGTTCTATGTGTTCCTTCTCCTTTCTCTGTTAATCTCCTCTAGTGTATTATTCTGATCCTTTTTCATATGCATGCACTTTTCTTCATTATTATGTATAAAGTTTTATGTAAGTATTTTTTATTACTGATGATCAAAAATAGCACAGCTCCCCAGCAAACCTTTTTCCCCTTAAATGTTTTATTATTTTTTTTATTGACTGTATATTAATCAGTTTACAATCATAATATTTTAAACAAAGGTATGGCATCCTAAGTCATTGGAAGTCATTTGTTCCGCTACATTCGGCATTCATCAGATCTATCATTGAGTACAATGCCCCCTTTGGTTTGCACCTAACCAGGCATATCCAGCAACTAGAACGTCCACAGAGGTTCCTCACTAAAATAATACAGGGTGTAAGTAATATGTCCTATGCAGACTGCCTCAAGGCCCTATCCTTGTATTCTGTATACTACAAGTTTTTGAGGGAAGCTGTATGCCTGGCATACAGGGCATTGTCAGACCCCACTCTGATGGATCTCTTGCATATTCACAAACCAAACAGTATCAGAGTTACCCATTCTAACGACTTAAACCTTGCCTGTGATATAAATACGTCCTGCTGGAGAAATAGATATGTATCCCAGAGATTACCCCGTCTATGGAACAGGCTCCCTATCCATGTGAAACAGACTATCTCCCTAATACAATTCAAGTGCAACTTGGACAATTTGATGGGAAACTGGAAATTCATCCCTGATTTGGCACCTATGTCTCTGATGGAAACAGGTAACCTGTAAATGGTTAATCTCCCAGGCCCATGCTTACACTTATCAGGGGTATCAGAACTTGTCAGAGATTTGGGATGCATGGCTAGGCTTAAAAAGGCCCTTGTGGTCATTAGCCTAGTAAACACCTATGAACCTAGGAAATACAGTGGGTGGCCCTCATTAGTGCAGTCAGTTTCTTTTAACATTTGCAATCAAGATCTTCATTTTTAAAATTAAACAAAATCACATTTATGCAGAATCAAACTATGTACAATATTTATACACTGCTTACTAGACTTCCCAAAGTAGAATTCAAAACATTTTTGCTTACACCATCTTTTATACTTAACTATCCAATAATTTAGTATGACAAGAAAACAGCATATTATTACTACAGAATTTTAATGAAGTCAGTTTATTGTTTTGGGCAAGATTTCAAAAATCGTATGCCAGAATTTGAGTGGTTTTATAGCAGGCTTTGATTGGATTGTCTGTTTCCCCATCATAACTACTGGTAAAATTTCTAAGAACTGAGAAAAATAGGGAGTACTACTATGCATCTATTTCCTAGTAATTATTTTCTTTGCAAAAGCTAAAATTGCCAAGATTAATGAATAATTATAAAGTGTTTATGCTTGTAATAGCTAAAAGAATGGCAAAGGTGTTGCCAAAATTGATAGATATGGATTAGTGTGGTTTTGTGGAGGGGAGGCAAACATTTGACAACATTAATAGAAAAATGACAATCTAGTAGGAAACAGAATTTAAGAAAATACTGTTGCTATTGGTTGGTCTTGATGCATAGGACACATTCAGTAGAGTAAGCTGGGATTTTATGAGTAGGACAATGGAAGTATTTGCATTTCCTGATACAATAATAATATTAATTAGGAGGATATATGAGGGATCAGAGACAAAAATTAAAATGGGAGTATTCTTTGTCTGATAAGTTGTGTCTAAACAGAGGAACCAAGTAGGAATGGCCTGTCCCGCCTTTGTTGTTTGTTATATTTTAGAGCCACTAGCAAAGAAAATAAGGAAGTCAGAAATTCAAGGATATAGTTGGTATAGTAATCAAGAAAAGCTGGCTTTATTTGCAGACAATATTATTTTGTACCTGATAAAACCAGAAAAGGACATGTCAGTGTTGTGGAGCATTCTGAGACAGTTTCATTTTTTTTTTGTTTGGGATATAAAATTAATGAAGACAAAAACTAAGGTTATAGCTGTAAGCTATGTACCCACACATGAATTTGTTCAGCAATGCTCATATTTTTAAAAACATGATAACATGAAATATTTAGGAGTATGGGTTAAAAAGGATTTTGTTATGGCAGTTAAGGATATGTGAGAAGATAATAGAATTCATAGGAGGTTACTAGGCTAATGGCCCTATGGCCCTTGGAAACCTAGTCAAGTACAACCTCTGTTCTCAAGAATATCAAGGTATTAAGCAGAACTAAATCAACAACTATTGCCCCTGTCCAAGAGGGATACAGGTGAAACTCCCACAGTGAATTTGCGGTTACCCATCCACTCGCCCAAATTACACTTAAATAGGGACAGTGAGGTGTTCTGTTTCACCTGAATTGGACATTTGTCCCAGAGAAGAGGTAACCTCTGTGAGACATATCTGTCTGTCCAGCAACTCCTGTTAATGTCACATACTAGGTTGCGTTCCCTAGAGTGAGTGCATCTTATACCATTTGATTTACGAATGTGCAGCATTTCCCATTCGAGCAGGATCTGAGATTGCTTTATATACAAGGCAGAGGTCGCCTCTGAGTAGTCTGTAAGACACAGTGTATAGTGACAGTGATGCACAAAAGATAATACAAAAACTGAGAAAGTGGAAAGTCATGTATATGGATATGAATAGCAATGTACAAGGAGTGAAAATGTTTTTCATCCCTTAAAAATATGTCTGGCCTGTATATAAAATTTACCAACCAGAGGAGAAGTTGTGGACAGTAATTAATAGAGCTGAAGAATTTTATCTGGGAGGGGAAGAGGGCAAGGGTCTAGTGGGATAAGTTGAACCATCCAATAGAAGAAGGAGGTTTAGGACTACCTGATTTGAAGGGTTATTTTAGAACTACACAGTTAATGCTCATATATCCAACACAAGCAGAAAGCTATAACTCAAAGTGGAAAGGGATGATGATGAAGCAGGGTGGAAATTCAAGATATAAGGAGAGAATGGAATTTTGGATGCAGATCCTTAAGGAGAATAGCAGCCATGCAGAATATTATACTCATAGAGTAGCATAACGTATTCTAGGAACTAAGCCAGCATGTGAATGGAGAAAGGAGATTCTGCTGAAAAGGATGACTGCAATTAGAGTTACAGAGAACAGGCAAGAGGTGGCTGAAATTTACTGAAGACAACTGGCAAAGGAACCAAGATACTGGGAGAAAGTACCTAGAGAGGGAAAGATAATAGAATGGGAAGAGGTCAAAGATACATTTGGACCACAGGCTTGAGACTGCCTAATATTGATTTTAAGTGTAATAGGTTATTTGAAATAAAATGTCAGAAAATCCAAAGAGACCTGAATGAATATAAGGAACATAGGGCATATTTAATAAAGCAAGATATAAAAGGAAATGGAACTGGAGAGTTAATAAATAGGAATATAAATGGATACAAAGGGAAACAAAGATATGAGACAAAAGGAAAACCCTATAATAATGAGCAATATAATAGAGAAAATTATGAACCTCAAAAATTTCAGTATCAACAAGAATGGGATGTGGGATTGGAAGGAGAAAGAGAACAATGGGAAAGTGTACGAAACAAAAGGAACAGGAACAAAAGGCAGAGATGGTAGAAAGTATTGTGCAGGATGGAATAGTACACACAATGGAAGGATATCATATATACAATTATGCAGGAATAGAATTAAGTAAAGAGCATTTTCATCTTTGTATGAAAGGTTTAAAATTTGTACCTGCTAAATGTTTTGATTATACTGAAACAATTATAGAGTTAAAAATGTTTATGAGAAAACTAAATTTGGCCTATTTATTTAATGATCAAACAAGAATTGAAAAGAGGTTCAAAAGTATAGAACCTAGGAACAAAAGTGTATATAATCCACCATTAGATCCAACATTAAATATATTAGAAAAAGCTATAATGGAAGACATCTATAGGATGAAAAGTAAAGAGCAATATAGATCTACGAGTAAGAATCTGAGTAGAAAAGAAAATGAAGTATTAAAGGCATTGAAAGAAGACAAGACTATTAGAGTAATGCGACCCGACAAAGGGGGTGGAATGGTATTTTATGACACCTTCGAATACTCTCAAAAAATCTTTGAGATGTTGAATGATTCAAACACATATCAACCATCTTCGGTGAATGAAATAAATATCAGTCACAGAAGGGTTGATTATTATATAGAAGAATATTTCATTGAACAAAGAATTACAGATGAATTATATAATTATCTAAAAGTAATGAAACCAAAAGTGGCCACTATATTTCAAATACCCAAGACACATAAAGGTTTAGAAAACTTAACCTTTAGACCTATTGTGGATTGTCGTGGGTCAAAAACATACCCCTTTGGAGTAGTCATTGATAGATGGTTAAAGCAGCAGATGTTGAATGGGGAGCACATTCTCAAAGATTCATGGGACTTTCTAGGAAGAATAAGGAAAGAGCTTTGGGATGAAAAAATAGTCGTTTTAACTATAGACGTAGTAGATTTGTTTACATCCATCCCAAAAAAGGAAGGGTTAGATTGGCTTCTACAAAGTCTCCACAAGAACACTGTGTTAGGAAACGATAAAAACGAGCTAATTATGGAATTTATGGAAATAGTCTTGGATAATAATTTCATAATACATGAAGGCGAATACTACAGGCAGCACAGGGGGGTGGCTATGGGGGCTTCTTGTGCCCATATATTTGCCAACCTTGTGCTGCTAGTGTGGGAGCAAAATAAAGTCTTCCAAAGTGACTTTTTTCAGTACATGAGTGTATATGTGAGGTTCCTGGATGATATTTTTATTTTGTGGAAAGGTTCGGAGAATGGAATAAAAGATTTGGTGCAATATTTAAATGAAAGTTCAGTTTTTTTAAAATTTACAAATAAATATGACAAGAATGGGATAAACTACTTAGACACATACATTGAGAAAGATACTAACTGTTTTAAATCTAAGGTGTATAGGCAGCCATCTTTCAGTAATTCTTACCTACAATATTCAAGTGACCATCCAGTAAGACAAAAAAATAGTATTATAAAAGGACAATTAATAAGAATAGCGAGAATGACCTCTAAAGAAGAGGATATAGAGGACGAATTATTAACAGTAACAAAATTATTTCAAGAAAGAGGATATCCTATAAAAAGTATAGATGAGTACGTTGGGTATGTAAGAAAAGAATGGGGGAAAAAATATAAGCCCCTATTAGAGAATTCAAGTACCATAAAGGAAAGCAAAAACATAATAGATGAAGTAAATAATAAATTTGAAAAAGCTATGGTTGTCCCATATGGAAGTAAAGCATTTGAGGTGGAAAGAAATGTGAATAAAAACTGGGCTATTCTTAGGAATAACCCTAAGTTATGGAATATAGGGGGTTCCAAACCAAATTTTGTGTATAAGGTAGGTCCTAACTTAAAAAAGACCATTGAAATGGTCACAAAAAATAGGAGTAGGTATGGTAATACAAAATGCGGAAATTGCTCTCAATATAAGTACATTTATACAGAAGAGAATGTAACAATTAACAACTTTTTAAAAACGGTTGTTAGATTTGAAAAAGGAAATTGTCAGACCACAGGAGTGATTTATTTGGCTATGTGTAGATCCTGTCCCAGTTTTTATGTAGGTAAAACTGAGAGAAGATTGAGGGACAGGATATATGAACACACATACCAAATATCCACTAAAAATGTTAATAATGCCCTATACAAACATTCTATTAATTGGCTGAATTGTAAAGAATTTAGATTTGGTATTTTAGAAAGAGTGTTACAAAATCCGAGGGGTGGAGACTATAGAAGCCATATAGAAAAAAGAGAAACAAGATGGCAAATTAAGTTACAAGCAAGTCAAACCCCAGGGTTAAATGAAATTATATCAATAAAGCCTCTATTGAATAAAAAAATGGAGGGTATGAAATGATTTATAAGTGGAAGTATACTCAAGGTGTAGGGATGGAAAAGGATGATAGTATTTTAATAAAAAATCTGTTTTTATGAAGTGGTATGTATTTTAAAGCAATGTTTTAAGATTTTTTAACAGAATGGTTTTAAACTGATGTGTGTTGCACTTTAAACATCTCTTTGTAATGAATTTGGATAATGAGTGATGTCATCAGTATTAAAGAGTATATAATGGGGGAAATTGTTAACAGACACAGATTCTGATGAAATCCCTGGGCATAGGGAAGAAAGCATTCAATCTTTTATAAGTGTATAAAACTTTTTAATAAAGGAGCTTGTGAGGGAATTCAAGCCGTGGCAGTGTTTTTTACTGTTACATATTAGGTTGCATTCCCTAGAGTGAGTGCATCTTATACCATTTGATTTACGAATGTGCAGCATTTCCCATTAGAGCAGGATCTGAAATTGCTTTATATACAAGGCAGAGGTTGCCTCTGAGTAGTCTGTAAGACACAATGTATAGTGACAGTGATGCACAAAAGATAATACAAAAACTGAGAAAGTGGAAAGCCATGTGTATGGATATGAATAGCAATATACAAGGAGTGAAAATGTTTTTCATCCCTTAAAAATATGTCTGGCCTGTATATAAAATTTACCAACCAGAGGAGAAGTTGTGGACAGTAATTAATAGAGCTGAAGAATTTTATCTGGGAGTGGAAGAGGGCAAGGGTCTAGTGGGATAAGTTGAACCATCCAATAGAAGAAGGAGGTTTAGGACTACCTGATTTGAAGGGTTATTTTAGAACTACACAGTTAATGCTCATATATCCAACACAAGCAGAAAGCTATAACTCAAAGTGGAAAGGGATGATGATGAAGCAGGGTGGAAATTCAAGATATAAGGAGAGAATGGAATTTTGGATGCAGATCCTTAAGGAGAATAGCAGCCATGCAGAATATTATACTCATAGAGTAGCATAACGTATTCTAGGAACTAAGCCAGCATGTGAATGGAGAAAGGAGATTCTGCTGAAAAGGATGACTGCAATTAGAGTTACAGAGAACAGGCAAGAGGTGGCTGAAATTTACTGAAGACAACTGGCAAAGGAACCAAGATACTGGGAGAAAGTACCTAGAGAGGGAAAGATAATAGAATGGGAAGAGGCCAAAGAGACATTTGGACTGCAGGCTTGAGACTGCCTTCCCTTGTGGGGATTGATAGAGTGTAGACAAAGAGAAAGGGACTGGGGAATCCTAAGTGAAAAAAACTCCTCTTGTATAGTTTCTAGATGAATCTAGAGCAGAAGCTGCTGTTAAAAAGGGATAATTAGTAGGGTATATACATAGTACATGACTATAGGAATCAATTGGAGAATGTTAAAAAGATTGGGAAGGTGGATTTGATAAGCAATTCACAAAGAAACAATGGGAGGACATATGCAAGGCTTCCAAACATGCAACATGGTCTAGAAGATTTAAGACTTTTACTTGGAAGTGTTTGCAATTGTATTTTTATACCCCAAGCAGACTGCAAAGTATTTTTCCTCAGGTAGATGGCAGATATTGGAGATGTGATGGGAAAAAAGAGGTAACTGAGAACATATGTTTTGTAAGTGTAATGATATGGCAAATTAAAAAAATATATATCTTCAAAGTATGCTTTCAGAAATATTTGGTGAGCAAATGGGTGTAACTAAGGAAATTATTTTTTTAAGCTGAGATGCAGGAAATAAATAGCCTAGACTTAATAAAACCTTGTTAATTTTGTTAGTTCTGGTAGCTGCTAAAAAAAACAGTTACTAGAAAATGGAAATTAAGGCCTAAACCACCTGTATTTGAAGTAGCTAATGAAAGTTATCAGTCCAAACAACTTGACCAAAACTCAGAATATTTTTCCATAAGTCATGAATTTACAAAAAAAAAAATCAAATGTTTCCAGTCAGCTCTCTGAATTTTACTCCCTCTTGAACAAATGTATTGAAGCATAATGGCAAGTTTAAAGTTAAGCACATGTAATCGAAGAATCACATCAACAAACTGTGTAATAAAAAGAAAAAGCTCCTGAACATCACTAAAAGATGTCCAGTTCATAACTATAACAAATGATTTAATACAGTTAAGTAAGTTTTTAACTTGCCATTAAGAAAGGTTAATGGCAACTATGAACAACTAATTCAAAAGACAACTATAAGTCCTTCTTCAGCTGCATTACAAAGCTTTGACGGAACTTACAATCCTGTACTGAACTTGTTTCCAGTGATACACCCTTCTCTGACACCAATTACATTGCTAATATTGCAGTGGACAAATTTTCTTCCAAACTTCATTCTACACTTTGACACCTATATTACCCTTACACACCCCCTCCTGAGATTAAATTGGACCAAGTCCTTTTGGCACTTCCAAAATGAAAATGACTAGCTCCATGGGTCCTGAAATATCTCTGGATGTCCACTGAAAAACATCAAGTCTCACCTAGAAAAGCTCCTTCATCAACTCTTCAAACTGTGTCTCTCAACTGGTTATGTCTCCAAAGTGTGGAGAATCGTAGTTGCTATCTTTGAATAAAGGTAGTCCAGCTACTGACCCTGAGAATTACAGACTCATCAATCTCAGCATTATTATTTGCCAGGCTATGGAAAGTATTATATCTGAACTAATAAATAGTGATATAGATGGCTTTATATCCAAGGTTACACACCTGTTGAGTTTTGTAAAAGGCAGATTGTGCTTGCTCAACCTGGTTGAGTTCTTTGAAAAGGTTGTTGAAGCCATGGATAAGTGGCATAAAGTCTAGTCTGCTTATCTGGACCTTGTTAAGTCCTTTGACGCTGTCACCCATTCTGGGATTATTGACATACTCTCCCAGCTCAGCATTAGCCTATACAGATCAGTGAATTAGTAATCAGATGTTTAACAGCATCAATACCATTATGGTGGGGATATTTTTAAAACTGGAGCATTTGTCGATGGTGATGAATGCAAACTGGGTTTGGCTATCAAATCCCTTTCTGATATTCAGATTTCACCAGGAAGGGCTAGACCAAACAAATGTGTGGTATTTAATCACTGGCTTACTATGGGCACCAAGAAATGCATAGTTCCCTTTGGTAAATTTAGCATCACTACTATGTACCACATAGATAACATTCCACTACATTTGAGACTTCCAAGATGGATGCACATTGAGTAACAGTTTAACTCTAACTCTCCCACTGTGAAAACAGAAACTCAAAAAGAAGGCCAGTAGACTTGTGTTTATGGGTAAATTTCAGTAGCCAGTTTCTCTTTTCTTCTTTTTCCCAAGCCAAAAAAAGAATTACAGAGCACCTGGGAAAAATCAGATACAAAAAGTAAGGAAGAAACTCTGAGTGGGTAAAGTTCTGCAGCTGTTCAGCAAAAAGCAATGCAACCTCCAGACATGACTCCAATTAACCTACAGGAAGATACCACTGCACACAGACCTGGTTAAAATAAATAAACACTGATAGAGTATATCAACACAAACCAAAAAAGGCTGGAAAACATGGAAGAAGCTTTAAACAAATATTCAAATGAGTAGAAAAGTTGTAAAAATCACAGTTTGAAATGACAAATATGCTGGCTGAATATGAGACTGCTCTGGAAGAGATGCTTCCAAAAAAAAATAGAATTAGAATACAGAGCATGTAGGGAAAACCTGAGATTTTCAGCTATACCAGAAAAGCTGGAAGGAACAGACTGCATTAATTTTATGACAGCACAAATAAGCAACTGGACTGGCATTTCACCGCAGGAGTTGTTAGTTAAAAGGGCCCATTGTGGGTATGCTCCAAACCTGGCTATGAGAAAGCAACCTAGACCTTTAATAGTAAAGATGCAAGCCTACCAGCAGAAGGAGTTGGGACTGACAAAACAGTGGCAGAAGGACAAAATACTAAAAGTGGGAGATGACAGACTGTTTGTGGAGAATGATTACTCGTACATCAGGTAGAAGAGGAGTATATTCATTCAACTAATCAGAGAATGTCGAGAAGCAGGTGTGAGATTCAACCTGCTGTACCCAGCTGTCTTCAAGGTATTCTTCTCTGGAGGGACAAAATCATTTTTGATGAAGTACATGCTAAGGAGGAAATACAAAAAGTTTGTCCAACAAAAAGTGAGCTGTGAAACAGAAGGAAATTCTGCTTCTTGTTCTTCTGGTAATAAAGACCAGAGAGGGACTGTACCTCTAAAACCTCTTCCACTGTTTCAACAGAAAATGTTAAAGAGAAGGAAGGGACCATGAGAGTTGACTGGAAGAATCGAGAGTACATTGGAAATGAAGCAGAGACAAGATTTGGGAGATGGAGATGAACAGTAATAAAACCAGTAACTTAATATGGGATTACAATGCAATAATTATATTTGTGAAATATGACAGAACAAGGCAAGAAATATGGACTTTTTCAGAATATGTTGAACTTGTGGGGGGACTCTAAAGTATATGCCCTGCTTCATGTCAATGTTCAGAAAATGCTTTAGAGAAGGGAAGAGAGGGGAGAAAGTTAATAAGTAAAGAAAACATTGTTTTTCTTAATAGTACTATTTCTAGTGTGTGGATTTCTTTGCATGCTATAAAATACATTTTCCTCAGTTATTTAAGTGTAATAGAGACTGTACACAGGTATTGTTCTTTTTTCCCATTCTTTTTCCCTTATCTCTTTCTTTTTGTTCAGTTTTTAGAAATGTAGCCCCTGCAATGTAAAAAAGCCTGGTTAAAAGAGCATGACAAAAACATAATTAATGTGCTTTTTTTCATTCTTGCATGGGGGAATGACTAGATTAAGGACCTTCATTTGATTTAGTAACATGTTTTAAGTGAAAGCAAGTAAGTGAAAAATAATATTGAGTTAAAAGCCCACATTTGCACTTGTTTCCCCCCTTTCCTGTAACTAGTTTAGTCCAGATACAGATTCTTTGTTTTAACACTTGAATTTGCTTATTTGTGATCAGCACTTGTTCAGAACTTGTAAGCACTAAATAACCTACTAATTACTAAAGCACTCAACCTTCCTCATTACCTAGAGGAAAACAGTTTTGGTACTTACTTTCCTCACTTGCTTAGAGAAAAAACAGCTCCTGTACTCACTTTCCTCACTTATCTAGAGGAAAACAGTTTTTTATTCAGGCATGTCCAAGGTTCAGCTCCCAGTGTTCTCTCCTGTCTATCTGATGAATCTGGGCATCTTGGGGCAATGCAGAAATTGCCTCATGTACACAGACAATCCTCTCCTCCTACCACCCAACACTACAACCTGTGAGAGATGCACTTATCTAGCCAAACTGGAGGTAAAGCTCTCTCCAATCAAGACTGAACTTGACAGTAAAGAGGAGAAGCTAAACACTTGCACCACACCACACTCATCACATAGTCTCACTAAATCTACACCATCAAAATCCACACATAGAAACACAAAAACATTTGAGGAGGCTCCCAATAATAATCTGCTCAAGCAACAGAGACCTCCAAAGCAGAAATGCAAGCAACCTCCACCCCCAACACAACCCAAACGACACATAGCCCGCAGACTCAGTGTGCCATTCAACCACAGCCAATAAGGCAAAACAACGTACCCAGCACACTAGTCATAGGTGACTCTATAGTCAGGCACACTGATGTCCCATTCACCAGGCTAAACAAGGAGAAGGTTACTGTCAGCTGCCTGTCGGATGCCAGGATCTGCCATATAACCCACCCACTCAGGTCACTCCACAACAAGTACAAATATGACTCTGTCATTGTCCATGTTGGTGTGAATGACCTGAGACGTACCTCCCTGGACTACATGAAAAGAGACATGGAAGAGCTCTCCGATCTTGTAGCCAAGGCAGGTATGACCCTAGCCCTGAGTAGCATTCTGCCATCACCCAGAATGATGCTGCAGTACAAGGACAAAATGATTGACTTCAATAATTGGCTAAGCTTCTGGTGCCGTTCTAAAGGGATCCAGTATCTGTCTGCCTGGGATGACATGGTCGATAGACCACGATGCTTTGCCAGAGATGGCCTGCACCTGTCACCCCTGGGATTCTGGATACTGGCTAAGGCTCTTGCTGCCTCTATAGTGCCTTTTTTAGGCAAGGTTCAAATGACAAATTCACCACCGTAACAGGAACAGGCAAGCAAAAACTAAGGGTGATGCTACTCAATGCTAGAAGTCTAAATCTCAAAATGCACTCACTCTAGGCACTCCTTAAAATGGAGAACAGTGATATCTGTGCAGTGACTGAGACCTAGTTCAAGGCTCCAGAGAGCACCCCTGCACTACCAGGCTATAACTCATACCACACTTTTTGGCCATGTAACCTGGTCCGGAACACCAAAGGCAAAGGTGTGTCCATATTCATTAAGGATATCCACACCTCCAGGCTAGTTTCTCAGCATAATGCAGCCGAGGTTATCCAAGTGCAACTAACTCTGGGCAAAACTACAATCCATATTGTAGCTTGCTACAGATCACCCACCATGCCTCAGGAGTCCCACTCCTCTTTTCTTGATGTACTGGAAAATATTAAAGTTCAACCAAACACCCTAATAATGGGTGATTTCAACTACCCCACCATTAACTGGGAAAACTACTCATGTACCAACTCCTTTGCTCAATGCTTTCTGGAATTCATAAACTCCAATGCCCTGGATCAACTTATCCACACCCCCACCATGGGAAACAATATCTGAGATCTAGTCATTACCAGTATGAGTGACCGGTGTTCCACACCTGAAGTCAGTGCCTCATTGGTCCGATCCAACCATAAGCTAATTACCCTAGATATCCACATCCTGCCCCCACCCCCCATTAAGGAAACCATGGTAAAAAAATTCTCCAAAGCCAACTTCATGCTACTTAAGACAGAAGTGGTGAACTTCATGACACCCATGCAGATGAACAATACAGTTACAACTACTGAATCCTACACAATTGCACTTTATAAGCACTTACATGAGTGCATGGATCTTGCTATCCCATACAGAACCAAGACGCTATCCTCCAAAAAAAAGGAAAGCCAATCTGGTGGTCCCCTGTCATAAACAAACTGTACAACAAAGGAAGAAACTGTTGCAAAAGAGAGTAAAATCCCACGAGTGGAGAAGCTCCCTGGTCAGCCTCAGTAAGAAGCTGCGATCCCTGATAAAATCCTCCGAAGCTAGTTACGAAAACAAAATCACCACTGATTCTAAAGACAACCACAAAGCATTCTATAGCTATGTCAAGAATCTCAATGGCAACACTCAGATCTGCTCTGAGTTACAACACAATGGCAGTAAATATACAGACCCAACTGATATTGCCAACATCCTGGCAGATAGGTTCAGTGCTAACTTTATCCCCCCCCATCCGCTAAAGAGCCCATCTCTATACCGGAAGAATGCAAAGTTTCTGTAATCACAGGTAAAACCACACTCTCCAAAGCCAGGAACACAGCATCCATGGGACCAGACAACATCCCAGGTGCATTCTACACAAGCTACAGAATGAACTGGCACCCCACCTAAGTACCATGTTCAATCATAGCTTCACCTCAGGCTTTGTGCCTGCTGAATGGTGCACAGCAATGGTTATCCCACTCCACAAGGGAGGAGCTACCACAGACCCCGGGAACTACCGCCCCATTAGCCTGACGAGCCTGGTCTGCAAGGCCATGGAACGTATCATCATGGAACTTATAAACAAGGACATTGGTAATCTCCAAACTCTGGACCCCACCCAGTTCGGGTTTGTAAAAGGCAGAGCATGTCTCCTAAACCCGACAGACTTCTTTGAAGCAGTCACCAAAGTCGTAGACATGGGTAAGGTGGTTCACACAGCCTATCTAGATCTTGCCAAGGCTTTCAACACCATCCCCCACTATGGAATTATAGATAAACTCACTAAACTAGGTATAAATCCCTATGTCACAAGATGGGTTGCCAACTGGCTCACTGACAGAGCCCACACTGTGAAAGTAGTAGACTCCAAATCCGACTTCATACCAGTGACAAGTAGAGTACCACAGGTTTCAGTCCTGGGTCCTCTCCTGTTTGGTATCTACTTCTCTGAAGTACAGGCTAACACAGAAGGTCTTTGGCTAACAAAGTTTGCAGATGACTGCAAACTAGGAGCCATAATCTAAACTCCTAACGATGTGGAAATCCTACAAAAGGGTCTCACTGAGACAGATGCCTGGTGTCAAAGCCATGGCCTCATGCTCAATGCCAAAAATTGCATTGTCATCCCCTTTAGTAAAAACTCTGTGCCCATGAACTACAACAAAGGCGGTAGTATACTTAACACCGAAAGTGTGATTAGAGACCTTGGGACACAGGTGGACAGTAGTCTCTCCTTTGATAATCAAATCGCCACAGTAGTCAGGAAATCCTTCTATGTGGCACATCTCATCACAAAAGGTTTCTCATCCAGAAAAAAAGAGGTCATTGTTCCCCTCTACTCATCATTCATTAGAACCATTATAGAGTACAACGCCCATTTTGGTATGTACCTCACAAGACATCTACAACAACTGGAAAGGCCGCAGAAATACCTCTCAAAGAGTATTACCGGCCTCAAACAGATGCCCTACACAGATCATCTCAAAAAACTCCAGCTTTACTCCATCTCATATCGCCTACTCAGAGGTGATCTCTGCCTAACATACAAAGCTATGTCAGATCCAGAGCTGTTGGACATGCTCCACTTAAAGAAATCCCAATCCCTCCGAGCTACATGCTCTAGGGACCTAAACCTTGTCACCACAATAAACAGAACATGCCGGAGGGATAGATTCCTGTCCCAGAGACTTCCCATACTCTGGAATAAACTACCTATCTATATCAAACAAAGCTCCTCATTAGCACTCTTCAAGAAAAATCTTGATGATTGGATGGGAAATAGGAAATTCACCCCGGGGATCACCTCTGTTGCCTCTGCTCGACAGTGGCACAGGAAAATAATTTTCTTGGGTGGCAAAAGCCAGGGTACCTTTTTGGCTGGGCTTGTATAGGCCCCAGGGCCGATAGCCTAGTACCTACCTATGAACCTATGAACCTATGAGTATTATGAGGCTTTTTCTAGCAAATGAATGTATGCTTAGTAACAATTCTGTATCTGGCCCTGATGTGTCTATGGAAACAGTCTGATAAAGAGAAAATGACTGCCTGGTTCTCATGTCTTCAGGGAAATAGTCTGATAATGAGAAATTGCCTGTCTGGTTCTCATGTCTCCATGGAGACAATCTGATAAAGAGAAATTAGTTACAGTCTGGTGGAGAGTGATTGGCTTGGGGAAAAAAAGAAAAGAGAAACTGGCTAGGAGATAATGTTCTCTGAAAGAATTCAGGGGTTTTCCCAGCTGGGAGAACTATAAAGATAAGATGAAAACAGTTAGCACTTAGTAGAAGCACAGACAGGCTGCACCATGCTTCTCAGCATGGATAACCCTTCTATTAGTTTAACTCAAGTCTGTGAGTGTGGCTATCAGTTTGGGACATTTGTTCCTGTTAGGAGGGTAAAACTTCAATATTTGATGATGTATATAGTTTTGTTGGTCCAGTATAAACAAACTCCTTTCCCCTGGATGCTCTCACCCACCTACCCCTCTTGACACTGATCCTAACACCCCCCTTCAAACTGCCAATTCATTCAATACCTTCTTTACAGAGACCATTCAATCTCTAGCTAGTCAACTAATACCAGATAACTCAAGCCCTTCTACTACCAGATCATTTTCTCTACCAACTTTTAAACTGCAACCCATCTCTACTACTTTCATCTGTAAAATCATCCAAAAACTTAAACCTAGTACCCCTTCTGCCGACCAAATACCGTCAGAATACCTGCAAAAAGCAGCTAAGGTAATTGCATACCCTGTATCCATCCTCATTAACAGAACCATTAAAGAAGGAACCATTCCTGACATTTGGAAAATCTCCCATATTATTCCTCTTCATAAAGGTGGCAATTCAAATGATTACTCTAATTACAGACCAATAGCTCTATTACCTCCTCTATCTAAAATAATGGAAAAATGCATTCACCAACAAGTACTACACCATTTATCTCAACATAACATAATAGCAAACTGTCAACATGGCTTTAGGCCATCACATAGTACCACAACTGCTCTACTATCTTTTATTGATACCATCAACAGAAACCGCAATAACAATATCCTCTCATCTGCTCTATTTATTGACCTCTCAAAGGCTTTTGACATGGTCAACCATGCCCTCCTCATCAGCACTCTAGAATCCCTTGCCTTCGATCACCTGACTATTAAATGGTTCAGATCCTACCTTAGCAATAGGCAACAAGCAGTTCTCTGGCTAAACAATATATCATCCCTCCAGTAACCCTCGGAGTCCCTCAAGGCTCTATTCTAGGACCACTGCTCTTTTCATTATTTATCAATGACCTCCATCTAGCACTCCCACAAGCCACCTGCATTCAATATGCAGACGATTCTACCCTAGTATGCTCAGCAAACTCCCCTTCAGAACTACACTCTCTAACCCAAGATGTATTTAACATAGTAGAAACATGGTTTACTAAGAGATGCCTCCTTCTCAATGCTAAAAAAACTAAGCTCCTCCTCTTTACACCCAGCAATAAAACCTTACCCATTGATTTCTCTGTGTCCTCCAATAACAGCACTATCATACTTCCTAATACAACCACCAAACTGCTCGGAATAACTATTGACAATCACCTTACTTTTGATACCCACATAAATAACACTATCAAAACTGTCAATAGAAAAATTGGTTCCTTATACAGGATCAAACCTTTCCTCACCCTTATAGCCAGAACTAAAATTGCTCACTCTCACTTAATATCAACTCTTCTGTATGCTTCGCCCATATATACTAACCTAAAGAAAAATAATCTTACCAAACTAACAAATTCTTATAATAACATCGCCAGATTTGCAACTGGTAATCCCTTTAGAACCCACCACTGTTTGAATCTAAGGCAACTAGGCTGGCTGGAACTTCAAAACCAACTGATAGTATCCCAACTCACCATTGCCCACAAGATCTTCTACCAACCCAACAACACTCCTATACTCTCCAATCTCATCCTCCAGTACAAAAATCTTAACTCCCTGAACTCTTCCAACAAACTCCTTGCCTGTATATGCAAGTCTAACAACCTGGCTGGAGACTCTCTTTTTTCTAACACAGTGGGAAAAAACTGGAACCTACTGCCAAATGAACTAACATTACTTTCTTCCTTGCCTCTATTTAAACACAACCTCAAAAAACACCTAAATTCTCACTGGCTATGCCCCTGCAGCAATCCTGACTAATCTTCTTCCTCTCTTCTTCTTTTTCTAATTACACCTCCTGCTACTTCTTATTTCTTCTACTCTTACTTCAACTACTTATACTCCAAATTGATTGTTACATGCTCACTCCTTGTTTGACTTACCAACTGTTGTTCCTAATTTGATATGTCTAAAGAGTAATTCCTACTCTATATTATTACTACTTCCTACAAGGCATACTTTTTAATTCTAAACATTATTTACTTGTAATTGTTATTTTTATTTTAATCCCTGTGGATGATTTTCTAAGTTGTATAACTGCCGGAGCTTTTCTCCCCGGGCCTCTACTGAAAATGGAAATATATTCAGTTAGACTAGCCCGGTTAACAAATGTAAAATAAAATAAATAAATAAATAAATTGTATGCTAGTATTAAATTAATAGGTTTTAGGGAGGTATTGGGGTTTGTTTATTTTTTTGTCTGATGACTTTCAATAAAGCAAAATGTTTTGCAAGATGTGACATAGGCTCAAATGGATGTGACAATGGTCTCACAGTCAAATACAAAAAAGAAAAAGCAGTGAACTTTATTAAAATGTAGAGTGCAAATAGTTATGTTACAGGAGAAACTTTTGGAAAGATCTGAACATGTGAATTTGATAAAGAAAGGTTTTCAGGATGGTTATTCAGCGGAATATCTGGGACAAATGAAAAGAGAAGCACGTATATTAATTGCAAGAAGAGCTCCAATAGTGACAAAAACAGATAAAAAAGATAATAATGGCAGATTTGTAGTGCTTAGGGGCTACTGACAAGGGAGCAGGATTACACTAACATGTATTTATATTCCACCTAAAATTGCTATAATAGAGCTTAAGAAAATTCTGGAAGAAATTATCATTTTTCAACAAGGTATATTACTTATAGGTAGGGACAGGAATTTGATTTGCAGCAGTGAAGATGTGTCTGGAGGGCCCAGAAGGAAAAATATAATAAAGGAGTGTAGATGTTTGAAGAAATTTATGAAAATATTTGGCATGGAAGATGTGAATTCAGTAATAGGAGTTTGGAGTGAATTTACTTATTATTCCCCAAGATATAAAAACTGGGCTAAGGCAGACAGAATTTACATTTCACAGAAACATGTGCATTTAATTGAAGATGTTGATACTCACCCAATAACTATTTCAAATCATGTGCCAATAATAACTAAAATAAACCCACAGGGTAATGGAATAAATATCAGACACTGATACTTTCCCACCTATCTGTTGAAAAGAAAGGAATTTAAGGAATGGGTAGTAGAGATTATTCAGGAGCTATTCAAGAGGATATAAATTACTTCTGAAAATATAGCTAGGGAGTGGGATAAAATTAAGGTGTAGTTTAAAAATAGGCTGGAAATAAAAAAGGAGTTATTGTTAAGAAGTAACAAGAATTATTTAGAGGGACTGACAAATGTTAAAATATTGCAGAATGGGGGAATGTCACACAAGAGGCTAAGCAGAAAATAAGGGATTACCTCAATAATATACGAGTTTAGAAAGACTGCTGTTAAGCAACTGTTTTTTTGATAATAGCACTAAGGCACAAAAGCTTTTAGCACAATGACTTGGGCAACAGAAGGTAGAAAGGGCTGAGGCCAGGCTTAGCGAGACCATAGAAAAGGAAGGTAACAAGAGATCCTGTAGCGGTATTAGATATATTTTGGAAATTCTATGAAAGTCTGTATAAAGCAGAGAAATACAGAAATCAGGAAAAGATAGAAATGGAAATGTTTATGGAAAAATTAAATATGCCAAGGTTAGAGGTAGATGAGGCTCAGTTACTAACGGTTAGGCTAGGAAGAGATGAGGTAAAATTTGTGATGTATAATCCATCTACAGGAAAATCTCCAGGAATATATGGTATTCCTGTAGAAGTTTGGAAGCTAAGAGGGAAAAATGATAAAGATCTGGAATGTTTGGTTTAACAGTATTTTAAACGGAGGAGAAGTACCAATATCGTGAAAGAAAGCAGTGGCAGCTGTAATACCTAAAGAGGGTAAAGATCCATCAGATCCAGCTTCATACAGGACCATTTTAGTCCTAACCATGTTTATAAAGTGTTCATGTCTATAATGGCTGAAAGAATGGCAAAAGTAATGCCAAAATTGATAAGATATTGATCACTGTGGTTTTGTGGAGGGTAGGCAAACATAGTGAGCTGGGACTTTATGATCAAGGCATTTTGAAGTATTTCCATTTCCTGAAGAAAATTATAAGGTTGATTAGGAGGATATATGAGAGATCAGAGGCAAAAATTAAAGTCAATGGGGTCTTCTTTCCCCTATGTTATTTGCATTATATTTAGAACCATTGGCAAAGAAAATAAGGCACTCAGAAATTCAAAGATATAATTGGTATGGTAGTCAAGAAAAACTGTCTGTATTTGGAGTTGATATTATTTTATACCTGATAAAACCAGAAAGACATTACATTTAAGTTACCTGTAACACATTGCATTTAAGTTACCTGGCACTTGCTCACTAAGTCAGCACTAAAAAATTAAAAGCACTACACCCTCACAAACTCTCCTTGAGTACATTGTTCCCCATTGGCCCTTTTTTCAATTATAAAGGAATTCCAAATAGTATTCTAGCATGTCCAAAGGTCAGTTGTCAATCTCCTCTCTGGTCCAGCTGGTGAATCTGGGAATCTTGAGGCAATGTTACAACTGCCTCATGTACACAGACAACTCTCTCCTCCTCCCAACAAATTCCAACACATGTGAGAGATGCAACCATATAGCCAAACTGGAGGCTAAGCTCTCTCAACTCAGTACTGGCATAACCAGTCAGGCGGAGAAGGAAACCACACTCACTACAATTCCAGTCTCACATAGACCTACCATGACAGCAAACCAAACACATAAACACACAAAAACATACTCGGAGGCTCTAAATAAAAATTTGCCTAAGCAGCAGAGACCTCCAAAGCAGACACCCAAGCAACCGCTACCCCAAAACAAAACACGTGCAACACATAGCTCACAAAGCCAGTGTGCCGAACAGTCACAGCCCTTAAGGCTAAACAATACACCTGATACACTTGTAACAGGTGACTCTATCATCAGGCACACTGACGTCCTGCTCACCAGGCTGAACACGGAGAAGGTCACGGTGAGCTGCCTGTCGGGCGCTAGGATCCACCACATAACACAAGCACTCAGGTCACTCCAAGGCAAGTACAAATATGACTCAGTCATTGTCCATGCTGGTGTGAATGACCTGAGACGTACCTCCCTGGACTACATGAAAGGAGACATAGAGGAGCTCTCTGAGCATGTAGCCCAGGCCGGTATGACCCTGACCTTGAGTAGCATCTTACCCTCACCAAGAATGATGCCACAATATGAAGACAAGATGATCAATTTCAACAATTGGCTTAAGTATTGGTGTCATTCAAAGGGGATCCAATGCCTGTCACCCTGGGATGACATGCTCGACAAGCCACGATGCTTCGCTAGGGATGGCTTGCACCTGTCACCCCTGGGCTTTCGGATATTGGCAAAGTCTCTTGCTACCCCCATAGTGCCTTTTTTAGGCAAGGCTCAAAAGACAAACCCACCTCCATAGGTATCACAAGGGATAAGAAACTAAGAGTAATGCTACTCAACGCCAGAAGTTTAAACCTCAAGATGCATGCACTCAAAACACTCCTTAGCATGGAGAACACCGATATCTGTGCAGTAACAGAAACCTGGTTCAAGGCTCCTGAGAGCACCCCAGCACTACCAGGTTATACCTCATGCCATGCTTTTCGGCCCCAAAACTTGGACCGAACCACAAAAGGAGGGGGAGTATCAATATTCGTCAAAGATACCCACACCTCCAGGTTGGTGGCACAGCATGAAGCATCAGAAACAATCCATGTGCAACTAACAGTGGGTAAAACTGCCTTCCAGTTTATAGCCTGCTACAGACCACCCTCCCAAACCTGGAACCCCACTCGGCCTTCCTGAGAACACTGGAAAATATGAAGGTCTCTCCAAACACCATTATATTGGGCGACTTCAACTACCCAAACATAGACTGGGAGCATTACTGTAGCTCCAACACCCTAGCCCAAAGGTTCCTAGAATTTATAAACTCAAATGCTATGGAACAACTTGTTACCACTCCCACATGAGGGGAAAACATACTGGACCTGATCATCACCAACATGGGGACTCTATGCTCCAGACCAGAAGTGTATCCCTCACTGGTAAGATCAGACCATAAACTAATCTCACTGGATATTCACATCCCGACCCCACCCCCTGCCCAGAAAACCACAGTGAAAAACTTCTCTAAAGCAAATTTCACACTCCTCAAAACCGAGGTGGAATCCTTCAAAGCCCCCGGGCCTGTGGAAAATACGGCCCAGACTGCAGAATCCTTTATAAACGCATTCTATGAACACCTTCAGGAATGCATGGATCTTGCAATCCCAAATAAAACCAAGACCCAATCCTCCAAAGGGAGATGTCCTGTCTGGTGGACCCAAGCCATAAACAAACTATACAATAGAAGGAGGAAGCTACTACATGATAGAGCAAAATCCCAAAAAGGGAAGGTATCTCTGATCAGTATTAATGAAAAACTATGGGCACTCATAAAATCGTCTAAGGCCAGCTTCGAGAGAAAAATTGCACAGGACACTAAGGATAATTACAAGGCTTTCTTTAGTTATGTTAGGAACCTGGCTGGGAATTCCCAGATATGCTCAGAATTAGTCCAAAATGACAAAAAATACACCAAACCCACAAACATTGCCAACATCCTAGCTGACAGGTTCAGCGTAAACTTCTCCCCCCCATCCCCACCAAAAGGGCAAATATCTATCCCAGCAGAGTGCTGCCCCCCTGACATCTCAGATGCTCAGGTAAGAGCCGCCCTCTCCAAAGCAAAAAACACAGCATCAATGGGACCAGACGGTGTCCCGGGCTGCATCCTACATGAACTCCAAGAAGAGATAAACCCAAACATAAAACTACTGTTCAATCTCAGCCTTACTACAGGATATGTACCCAAAGAGTGGCATACAGCAACAGTGGTCCCTCTCCACAAAGGTGGTGCCTCAATGGATCCCGGAAACTATCGCCCCATAAGCCTGACTAGCTTGGTCTGCAAGGCTATGGAAAGGATCATCATGGACCTCATAAATAAAGATATTGGGGACCTAAAGACACTGGATCCTACCCAGTTCGGCTTTATTAAGGGCAGATCCTGCCTCTTAAACCTGGTCGATTTCTTTGAAACAGTCACCAAGGCCATTGATGAGGGGAAGGTGGTCCACACAGCCTACCTGGACCTCGCAAAAGCCTTCGATACAATACCCCACTTGGGCATTATAGATAAGCTCACCAGCTTAAATATAAACCCCTATGTCACTAGGTGGGTTGCAAACTGGCTCAAGGACAGAACCCACATGGTTAGAATTGCTGGAGCCATGTCAGACTCCAAACCAGTTACAAGTGGCATCCCACAAGGCTCAGTCCTGGGACCTCTCTTGTTCGGTATATATTTCTCGGAGGTACAGGCCAAAACAGAAGGACTGTGGCTGACCAAGTTCGTAGATGACTGCAAACTGGATGCCATAATCGACTCTCCAGCTGACTCAAGCATCCTCCAAAAGGGCCTCATAGAAACAGACAACTGGTGCCAGAGCCATGGCCTCAAGCTAAATGCTAAAAAGTGTATAGTCATCCCCTTTGGCAAAAATAAAGTGCCCACAAATTACCACATAGGTGGTAATCCATTAAGTACAGAAGAAGTAATTAGATACCTGGGGACCCAAGTTGATAGCAATCTCTCATTTGACAACCACGTGGCCAAAGTGGTTAGAAGAACATTTTATATAGCCCACCTAATCATGAAAGGATTCACATCTAGATCAGGGGAGGTCATCGTGCCTCATTACTCATCCCTCATCAGGCCCATAATTGAGTACAATGCCCCTTTTGGGATGTACCTTACCAGACACCTGCAGCAACTGGAAAGACCCCAAAAGTACCTCACCAAGAGGATCAAAGGGCTCAAACAGATGCGATATGCTGCCCGGTTAAAGAAACTCCAGCTCTACTCAGTGGCATACCGCCTGCTCAGAGGCGATCTGTGCCTGAAGTATAAAGCCATGACCAACCCGGAATTAATGGACATGCTGCACCTCAGAAAATCCAAATCCCATCGAGCTACACGCTCGAGAGACTTGAACCTCAGCACTGAAATAAATAGGACATGCTGGAGGGACAAATTCATAACCCAGAGGCTCCCTTCACTCTGGAATAAAATCCCAGTCCAGGTTAGGCAGAGTCCCTCATTGACTCTCTTCAAGAGAAATCTTGATGAGTGGATGGGAGATCATAGGTTTAACTCGGGTATCACTTCTGTGTCACTGTTAGACAGAGGCACAGTATACTAACCTCGAAAAAGGGCATAGCAAAATTAATTTAAAATGGGTGGCTAGGCTTATAAATGCCCTAAGGCAGATAGCCTAGTATGAACCTATGAACCTATGAACAGTGCTTTGGAACATTTTGAGACAGTTTCAAATCTTTTCGGGAATACAAAATTAATGAAGCTAAAACAAAAAGCAATACAGGTAAATTATGTACTCACATATGAATTGGTTCAGCAATATCCAAATTTATGGGGACATGATAAAATGAAGTATTTAGGAATATAGATTAAAATGATTCTGGTGTGGCAGCTAAGAATATGTGGAAAGAGACTAAACAAAAGATAATACAAAAACTGAGAAAATTGAAGCCTTGTTATATGGATATGCATAGTAAGATAAAAGCAGTTAGTCTTAGAAACACATCAGGCATATTTTTATCAACCAGGGAGAAGTTGTGGATAGCAATTAATAAACAGCTGAAGGACTTTATCTTGAAGGGGAAGATGGCAAGAGTCAAGTGGGATAAACCGATTCTTCCCGTAGAACAGGGTGGATTGGGATTTGAAGGGGTATTTCAGAGCTACACAGTTAAGGCTCCTATACATAACACAAGCAGAAAACTATAATTCAAAGTGGAAAGGAATGATGATGATGAAACAGGGGAGAAGCTCAAGAAACAAGGACAGACTGGGATTTTGGATGCAGGCTTTTAAGAAAATAACAATAATGATAAAGAATGTTGTATCTGTAAAGTAGTAGAAAGTATCCTAAGAAGTAAGCCAGCACAAGAATGGAAAAAAGGAGATTCTGCCGATAGGGATGACAGCAGTTAGGGAGACAGACACCAGGCAAGAGGGCCTGGAATTTATTTGAGAAAACTGCCAAAGGAACCAACATATCGGGAACAAATTACTACAGAGGGAAAGATGATAGAATGGAAAGACGCTGAGAATTTATTTGGACTGCAGGTTAGAGATTGCATTCCCTATCAAGGATTGGTATTAGAGTATAGGCAAAGAGAAAGAGATAGGAGGGTCCTAAACAAAAGAGCATCACTGGTAGAGTTTTTAGTAGAATCTAGAACAGAAGCTGCCATTAAAAAAGGAGCAATTAGTAGAGCATATAAAATATTATATGATAGCTATAAGAATCAATCAGAGGAAGTTAGAAAGGATTGGGAAGAGAGACTGGAAAAGTACTTCACAAAGAAACAATGGGTGGATATATGTATGTCTCCCAAATATGCAACACAATCTAGAATATTTAGGATTTTTGCTAGGAAATGTTTCCATAGATATTTGTATACCCCAAGTAGACTGCAGAGAATTTTTCCTCAGGTAGACAGCAAATGCTGGAGGTGTGACAGAGAAGAAGGAGGTAATTCGGAACATAGTTTCTGGGACTGCGGTGAGTTTGTGGACTTTACAAATTCCCTGCGGGATCCACTGTCAGAGATGCTGGGTGGACAGATTGGTGTGATGAGTTATATTATTTTTCTGAACTCTGATACAGACTTTGTATTGCCTAGACATGGTAAGGCCTTAGTGCGTATAATTATGGTGGCTGCCAAAACCTGTTACTAGAAAATGGAAATCAGAATCTAAACAAACTATACTAGAAGTTGAGAATATAGTAACAGAGATAAAACAGCTGGAATTGAGATCTTTAAAGAAAAAAGAATAGGAGCAGACTACATAAGAAAAAATGGGAATTGTGGGAACAATACATACAGGGGAGGAATGAGGTTTAAAAGAAGGCAGGACTTAAATGAGCCATGTTATGTTTGACTGAAAATTACTCGGTAGATTATAAGTGATGCATAATGTTTGCAACTGGCAGTGTGTCAGTATGGTTTGTGATGTAAAACGCTTGCAAATAAGATTGTGTTGGTGTAGATTGTTTTCATTTATATAAATGTATGATTGCCTGTGTCATAAGTAATGGTTTAATAAAGATGTTTCTTGTTTAACATAAAAAAGGCAGGAGTTGAATAATTTATGTAATGTTGCTTAAGTTATATGATATATAGCAATATATGTGGTCTAATGTTTGTAAACGTGAACTTTTTAATACAGTTTGATTGCTTTTATATAACTATAAATTTGCCTGTGTCACAAGTGATAATTCAGTAAATGTGTTTAAAAAAAAACATTCCACTAAATTTGACAGTTGTCAGAGACTTTGATACATATGTTGATAACAAACACGTTGACCACGTCACTTCATCTCTGCGATGATTAAAAAAATCATTCTACTTTGTAAACTTATCCTATGTGGTATTTCTTCAAGATCCAAAGACGCGGTAGTTCCCACGTTATTTATCCTTTATTAGGCTTGTCATTGAATATAATGGACCATTTGGCATGTACCTCACTGAGCACCTAAACCAGCTTGAGAGACCTCAGTGTTTCCTCTCTCAAAGATGTTAGGTCACAGAACCCTTAGCTATTCAGATACACTAAAAGTCTTGACTCTCTTCTTATAGTCGGACAAACCTATTGTGTGACTATGTCTCCTTAGCCTTCCATGTTATGAATGATCCAGCAATCTTTGAACTCTTTAGTGCAAACTGAACTAGTGGTAAAAGTAAACGTGTTCTAGTGACTTGAACCTACACTACCACTTCAATATATCTAGTTGATGTAAGAGATACCTAACACAGTGTATCCCCTATTTCTGGAATAAGCTGCCCTTACATATCAAGCAGAGTACTTTCCTAGCAACCTCTGAAAGCAGGCGGGATGACTTGATGGGTGATCACAAGTTTACACCGAGGATTTGGGGAGAACATCTGCCTATAGGGGACATTTATAGTTTCCCATATGTATTGGGTGAGATGGCTGAGATTCTTGATGGCCTTCTTTGGCAGTAAGCTTCATAAATACCTGTAAACCTCCACACCCCATACTATTAATAGCAAATTTATATAATATATAATATAGTATAATGCAATATCCTTGCTATTATATTCTAACTCTGAGATTACATAAGGGTTGTGTTACTGAACTGTGATGATGTATTAGTAGGTGTACTGGGATATTGTGATATATTAATGTGGTGTGGGGGCATGGTATGGAATGGGTTTGCCCTGCAATAGCCTTAATTATCAGTGTGTGCTGTTTAGTAAAATGTGTGTTGTGATGAATATAAATTCTGTTCAGTCTTTTTTTTTCTTCAATATATTTGTTAACCATATAAGCCTAATGGACACAAATGTCCCTTTTCAAGGGTGACCCAAGACTACTGTCTGGTCAAGTGATTTGCTCAATCACACAGTAGGCAAATGGAGAGGAAGGAAACCCTTTGGCTACAAGAAGCAGTTCATTAACAGAGCCTTCGGTTTCTGCCCTAACTGCTGGACATTTGATTTCAGTCAAATAAGATTCAATCTCTTAGCATTCAGTCAGGTATCAGTGTTTCATCAGTCAGTTGTAATTTTCTTTTTGGCTCAGTCATGTCTCAAAATCAAATTCAAGTTTGTTAAGTTGCTTTTTGCCAAGCACCATTACAGTAAAAGGTCTATAAAACAGAAGTTTAAAAAAAAAAAAAACTAGAAAAAATATTAAAAATGAAATCTGAAGATGGGTAAAGCTATAAAATTAGGTTAAACCAGACTAATTAATGGTTTTGCAGGCACAAATACTTTGCAAGTACCCTTAAATAGGTAAGATAATATGAAAAACTGTATATCATGTGTGTTAAGAGCAAGTTTAAACAGATCAGTTTTGAGGAGTTGTTAAAAAACATATAGCCTAAGTCATTGAGAAGGAGATTCCAGAGGTGAGGAGCCTGATAGCAATAGGCAAAAATGCCTAAGGTCTCTAAACATGCTCTAGGCTAAACAATTACTTGCTAAGAATTTAAGAGATGAAATAAAAATAGTGATATATTATTAATAACCAGGTATTTGTGTGAAAATTTGGAAGTTGGGATTGAAGAAAGTAATAAAGATCAGGACGTTTCTGCTTTTAATATTCTAAAAGGTGGGGAGGATAGAGCACCAGAATCTTGGAAGAAAGCTGTGGAGGCTGTATTTCTCAGAGGGTAATGACTCCTCAGGTTTGACTTCGTATAGGCCAATTTCAATTTTAGCGCATGATTAAATAGTATTTGTCTTTAATGGGAAAGATAATGGCAAAGGTATTACCAAAGTTGATAAATATGGAACATTGTTGTTTTGTGGAGGTCGTGTGACTTTTAACAGCATTAATAGAAAATCAATGATCTATAGGGAAGAGGTGTATAAGAAAAGTTGCTATTGTTGGTGAGTCTTGATGGAGAGAAAGCATTTGGTAGTCATATGGGATTTTATGGACAGGATGTTCCCTGATAGAGTAATAGCGTTAATAAGGAAGATTTCTGAAAGATCAGAAGCAAGAATTAAGGTGACAGGTTCCTCTCCAAGCACCTGTATTTGAACAGAGGAATTGGGCAGCACTCTCCTGTTACTCCATTTGCAATTTGCTTTATATTTAGAACTGTTAACAAAGAAAATAAGAGACTTACAAATTCAATGATTTAACTGGTATGGTAATCCAGAAAAGTTAGTGTAATTTGCAGAGGGTCAATATCACATCATCGAAAACACTATTCAGCGAACACCTATTCATCAACCCCAAAACTGTGAACACCTTTTTATCCAATGTTCACATCAGCAAACATATTTACCAGGGCAAAGAGTTAGCTGTCCAACATTTGGGAACTGCCTTTTCCCCACTGTAGTGTGATCTTGGAATTGGTATATATAAGTAGGGTGGGTGTGGGATGCTGTCACATTGGGGGTGTGTGGAAGGCATAGCCCCCCACTTTGGTTGGTTGATATACTGAACTGAGTGCATTGCTCAGCATGTTGGACAGCTAACTATTTGCCCTGGGAAATTTTTCAATGTGTCAGTTCGATGAAAGGAGCGTTTGCTGTTTTGGGTCTATAAATAGGTGTTCGCCGAACAGTGTTTTTGATGATATGCTATAGACCTATTTACAGATGATACTGTTTGCACTTGATAAATCCATAAAATAACACTTGAGTATCGTGGAATAGTCTGAGACCATTTCAGGTTTCTGTGATATAAAATAAATGAAGATAAAACAAAAGCTATAGTGGGTAACTCTGTACCATATACTTACACTTGAATTGGTTCAGCAATACCTATAGTTATGGGGAGATAAGATGAAATATGTAGATGTGTGAGAGAAGACTAAACAAAAGATAATACAAAAACTGAAGTTGGAAGCTCTTGATTATGGATGTGGATAGTATGATTGTCAAAGGAAAAACAACTTCAAAAAGATCAACACATGGCAGGTTCAGGTTAAGGCACTTTAATCTTGCAGCAAGGTGACAAAAACGTGCTAATACAGAGTTTGTCTAACTAGAATCAGGAAGTGAAGCTATTCTTATACATTTCTTACAAGACATTGCCTACTAAGCTGACGTAATAAATCACAAGTTCTTTCAATATTATTTCATAGCAGCTGTTTGTCCATGATTTTCTACTGGCACATCAAGTTTACAAAAAAAAACTTCCTGAGAAAAACAATGTGGCCTTGATGACCACCGGTCAGATAAAACTACTCACTATGCAATGTTACCATTCAAGGTACTATGGCTAATTCGAGCACAAAGCAAGTACAAATTATAGTTCATTTCTTCAAGCAGTCTTTGTTCGATGTATCTTTCTTTTCAGCAGCTGTGCATGTTCTCATAACATGAACAGAGCTGATTGTTCAAGTTCAATAACATTATAGAAAACAGTATTGTTCTATTCATTATTTTCCTGACCTAGCAGATAATCACCTGCTTCTCAGTAAATTTCCAAAAGGCATAAACATGAATTTTGCTTGTGCTAGCAAATACTAGGTCAGAGGGCATCTTGCAATTTCAGAAAGCATACTGCAATTTGAAAAGCATCTTGTAATTTCATACAGAATTAAGCTGTACATAAAATAGAATGAAATGTGTTAACCCTTTTAGCTTCTAATAAGCACTAAACATATACATTAATACATATTTTTCTAACATTTCCCCCATGTTAATAATTTTCTATTTTCAAAAGCATAAACAGTTGCTTCTTCTCCTAACCTCTTTCTGTTCAGAATTTGCAGTTAAGAGAGTCATTCAGTTTAATCATATGAATGTGTTTCATTTTTCAACAGTTCTTCAATTTCAGTACTTTGATACAAAGTCTCAGAAACTGACATGTCTATAAAATCTTTGATTAATCTTTTCATGCAAGGAATACCACAACAAACACACACTCCTAACAGGAGTAATACCACACAAATGGCAATCAGGATGTTCATTAGGATGCTACCCCCCCAAACAAATTCTGGAAAAAATCCGTCAGTGGGTTTGGGCCTGGTTTGGTCATGGCCGACACTTGCTGAAGCACCTCGAGATGGTCATTTATCTCATGCTTGTTGTCAGGAATATAAGAACAGCACTCCTCTTTTATTAAAGCGCACGTACCACCTTTCGCCGCTAGGGTGAAGTCGAGAGCCATGCGGTTCTGAAGCACCACAGTTCTCATAGCGTTCAGTTCATCAGTCACTAATTCGAGAGCAGAAAAAGTTGCATTGCTCATTACTTCGAGAAGTTTGGACAGTTTTCTCAGCTCCCAAATTGATTTTACTGTGCCATATGCAGGGGCTATACCTGCCCACGATATAATAGTGTCACTCAAGTCCATGTGTGTCAGTTTATCTTTGTTTTTTACAGAGTTATGGTTTCTCCAGCCTGCTTTGATTCGTCCCATTGGATTTTCAGGTATCTTGATTGGATTTCCAGGTTTCTTGGTGACCTCTCTGACATTTTGAATCCTTCCCTGAGGCAAAACTGCAGTGTGTCGTATGGCCGGAACCAGGTAACTCAAAAAACAACTGCCGGACCAATTCTCAGGTAACCATTTGTATGCCTTTTTCCCACAAACAAAATAACAATTCTCTACTTTAGTATTAATATATACTTGCCCTGCATGAAACATTTTCTTATCAATGATAGATAATTGTTTAAAAAGAATAGGATTACGTTGTACTTCATCAACCATTTTGTGCATTAGTTCAAAATATGAGTCATAGTTTGTATCACAAATATAACCTGCATTATTAGCTTTGATATAACATTTGTAAGGAACAGTCACATTACAATTGCTCCAACCCACCTGAACAGTATCATTTTTGTAAAAACATACAATTCCCTTTTGTGTAATAGGTAGGTACAATGCTATTTTTGTCTTGTGATTTCACAGTTGTAGTATCAAAAATCTAATTTTCCCAGGTCTCATTGACCCCTAGGGGGATAGCAGTCATTAACAATTCCCCATATGCTGTTGGTATAGCTGTGCAAATCCAGCAATTTGAAACATTAAAAGTTTCAGCATACACATATTTAATTGCTTGGTAAGTGTTAAATGTCGGATGCCAGTCTATAAGTAACGAATCTCGTTTATTCAGTTCAGCTCATGTGGCTGGAAAAAGGAAAGGCCACAACAAAAAGATTAATGTTATCAGTATGGCCAACAGAATGATCATGCAATACTTCTGAGGTTGTTCTACATTTCTATTTGCTCCGTATCTGGTCATTTTGTTCTTGTGTAACAGTAACAAGTTTTTTGTCCAGTTCAAAGTTTTTAACCAATTTACAGTGTGTCAGATGAATCCAGGACGCTCGCTCTGCGATCTTGACTGCAGTGGGTGTTGACAGTAACACTTGGTATGGCTCTTCCCACTTCGGTGAGGTCCAATTCTTCCTCTTGATGACTTTCACCCAGACCCACCTGCCTGGGACTACTGCTGCTTCCGATGGTCTGGTTTGTTCTTTATCTGAAACAGAATTTAACTGCAAAAGTTGTTTATTACTTAAAAGTCGTCTCATGTATTCTGCAAGTGAACTGACAGCCTCCTGGTCTGCAGGCATGAGAGGTTTCCACTGAGGTATATAATATGCCCTCCCAAACAATATTTCAAAAGGAGTTAACCCCTTTGCATTTGGAACAGTTCTCATGCTCAACAGTGCCAGAGGCAGGCAGTGCACCCAATTCTTTTGTGTCTCACTAATTAATTTCCTAAGTTTGTTTTTCAAAACCCCATTATGCCTCTCTACTAATCCTGCGGATTGTGGGTGGTATGCACAATGGTTCTTTAAGGAAATTCCAAAATAGCAGCTCAACTGTTGTATAGTTTGATTTACAAAGTGTGTGCCATTGTCACTGTAGATCTTTTCTGGTATGCCAAATCTAGGAATAATTTCTTTAACAAGGGCTTTTGCAACAGTAGCTTTATCTGGATTTTTGGTCGGAAAAGCTGCCACCCATTTGGAAAACATATCTATAATGACAAGACAATACTTCTTATTTTCGCATTTGTTCAGTTCTATGAAATCCATACAGATAGTATGGAATGGGTACGGTGGTGTTGGGAAACTCCCTTGCTTAGGCTTCAATGCCCCTTGTGCATGATGCTTGTTACAAACATGGCATGCTGCACAAAAATTTTTTGTGTAGTTTGTAAATCCATATGCAGTGAACACTCGGTTCACTAACTGTACCATCTCCCCTGTTGAGACATGGCACTGCCCATGGCTCAACAAAGCTGCATATCTAAACAAGTTAGATGGCAAAATCGGTTTTCCTTCTTTGGAGATGTACAGCCCTTTCTCAAGAATTGCTCCTCGTTTTATCCATTTCTGTTTTTCTACTTTCGTAGTAAGTGTCTGCATTGTTTTCAACATTTCTAAATCTAAAATCTCAGAAGGTTGTAATTCCTCACTCAAAAGAAATACTTCTGAAGCTGAAACTGCCTGCTTTGCAGCTGTATCAGCTCTCGCATTACCTTTTGAAATTCTATCCTGTTGCTTGGTATGAGCTACACATTTACAAATAGCTACTTTCTGAGGTAACTGAATAGATTATAACAAATCTAAAATAAACTGCGCATGATTAATCGGTTTACCAGTAGATGTTATCATTCCTCTATTTTTCCACTGTTGCACAAAAACATGTACAGTAGAAAAAGCGTACTGGCTGTCAGTAAAAATGTTTACACATTTACCCTTTGCCAAGGTACATGCCCTTGTCAAGGCAATCAGTTCTGCTGCTTGTGCAGATAAGTTGTGTGATAAAAACTTTGCTTCTAAAATCTCAGTATCAGAAACTACTGCATACCCCACTAGGTTCTGCCCTGTAGGACCCCTTCTGCATGAGCCGTCCACGTAATATGTCACCTCTGCATCATCCAAGGGAACATCCATCAGATCTTTTCTAGGCAGTGTCTTTTGCTCAATCTCCTGCAGGCAGCAGTGTGGTGTGCCATCCGCAGGGGTCGGGAGAAAGGTAGACGGATTTAAAGTTGTACATCATTCAATTGTCATATGAGGTTGGCTCAAGAGTATAGTCATACAGGAAAGATGTCTAGCAGGAGAAAGATATGCTACTTTTTCTTGCAGTAAAATAATCGTGACTGCATGAGGCACTCTCAATGTGAGAGGGTGGAACAACACTAAGGCCGAAGCCTGTACTGCCATTGCAGCTGCAACTACTGCTTGTACACAGTGGGGCAGGGATCGCGCCACTGGGTCCAGCTGTGATGAATAGTAAGCTATGGGGCATTGCTTGTCCCCATGCTGCTGTGTTAACACTGATGTCATATAACCTTGCTTACAATCTACAGTTTGGAAAAAACGTTTATGATAGTTTGGTAATCCTAAGACTAATGAAGATGCTATCAGTTGTTTCAGTTTGCAGAAAGCTGATTCTGCTTCTGGTGTCCATTGTAATAAATCTTGTGCTGCCATAGGCTTCTTGTATATCAAGTTGGTAAGTGGAGCAGACTCCAAGGTATAGTTTGGAATCCAACTCCGACAGAAATTAGTTGTACCCAGGAAGGACATCATTTCCTTCTTGGTAGTCGGTTTGGGCGCTTGTAAAATTGCTATTTTCCTATCTTCATCTAATGTTCTGCCTTCTTTGGCTATTATATATCCCAGGTATTTAACCTGCTTTCTCCAAAGCATTTTGTTTTTGTTTACTTTATGTCCTTGAGTGGCTAGAAATTGTAGTAATGCTATGGTATCTTCTCTGCATTCTTGCTGGGTGGGGGCTGCCAGCAGGATGTCATCTACACAAAGTAAAATCTGACTGCCTCTTGGTGAGCTAAATCCCGCCAAGTTGCTTGCCATCTCTTGTGCAAATATTGTTGGACTTTCACAATACCCCTGTGGTAGTTGTGTATATGTATACCTTTTCCCCTGAAATGTGAATGCAAACCAATGTTGGCTGTCAGGGTGTATCGCTATCAAAAAGAACGCATTGCTAATATCTGCCACATAAAAATACTTCTGTTGAGGCTTCAAATCATTCAATAGGGTGTGTGGATCTGGCACCGTAGGTGCTCCAGGTATTACTGCGTCATTTACAGCTTGTAAATCTTGGACCATACGTCATTCTCCATTTGCTTTCTTGACAGGAAATGAGGGTGTGTTACATGGTGAATCTGGAGATTCTACCAGTACTCCTTCCTTAAGTAAAGCTGCTATTATAGGTTTGATTCCTACTTCTGCATCTTTCCTTAAGGAATACTGTCTCTTTAGAGGTCTAAATGCTGATTTTGGCGTAATAGTAACAGGTCCTGCTGTACGAATTAGTCCTACATCTGACTTCCCTGTTGACCAGAGAGTTTCTAGTATGCTCCATAAGGCATTTTCTTCCTCTTCTAGTAAGAGTGCTAATGAGCTGTTCTTGCTAGACTGCAAGTGTACAGCTGGGTGTGTCTGTGTTATCCAATTTAACTTCTGCTTCTGTACTCCCTGTTCTGACAATTCTAGCTCTGTCTGTTTTTCCCACTTTGTGACTTTTTCTCCTAGGTCTGCCCATTTCACATTCTTGTCTTTAGTTAAACTAACATGTAGTAATCTATTAGATTTATAGAGTGCAAAGAATTCCTGGGGCAATGAACAGCTAACTACACTGTTCCCTTATGTGTCCCAGTACAGATTACGTAATACTAATCTATATACATGGTTTTTAAACAGTTCTTGCTCATATTCCTTATCAGGTCCTGGTGTGCTACAATAATACAGAGTACAGTGCAACAAATGTTGTTTATCAGTGTCAAGGGAGGGGGACTTACTGATGGCTATGTTCATCAGTTCTTCGGTTAATGCCCCTGAACCAGTCGTGACCAAGTCCTGGCTGTACCAATAAAATGTTTCGCCCTCCGATCGCACCACAAAAGTATCCATTTGTCGCTGTGCTTCCATACCCTGCATAGTCGGAACTACTGCTATGCCAAATATTTGCATAAGGTCTCTGCCCAAAAGGTTTACTGGGCATTTTGCAGAAACAACAATTTTACTTTTCTGGGTCATCCCTGAAACAGGGTCAGTTATTGCTATGTTATGGGAGAGTGGCTCCCGATACAGCTGTCCATTTGCTGCTTTCACTAATATGTAATCAAGTGATTCTGAATTTTCTGGTAGTTTGGAAGGATGTATCAGGGTCCGTGAAGCCCCTGAGTCACACAGGAATTTAACTTCCCTCCCCTCTACCAGAAGTGTAATTTCCAGTTTTGTGTCTGCTAAATAGAGCTCTAGGCTCAATAATGCTAAATCTAAAATTTCACTTTCTTCACCATCTGCGATCTCTTGTACTTCTATTTCTTCTATCACATCCTCTACTCCCTTTATCACGCTTGCATTTGTCTTTTCTCGGTTACTCCCTTCTAGTGATTCTTGACTATCATATAGTCAGTCCTCACCCTCCTTATCTTCCATGGCTACCTTCTTGCTTTGCTTGCAATCCCTTGCTAAATGTCCCTTTTTTCCGCACTTCAAACATTCACCCCTTTTCTTTCTCTCTTCAAACTCTTCTGATCGTTTGTCAGATTGTTTGTTTCCCTGGGAAATTTTCTTACCCTTTTTTCTGGACTGTACTACATAAACTTCTGCTCCATCTTCTACAGAAAATACTTGGGCTTTCTTTTTCTTTTTACTGTTAAAATGCCTTTCGGCATGTCTAGCATATTCAAGTAGTGACTGTAATCTACTTGTACGATGATCTACCATGTGCTTTGTAATAAATCTGCTTATAGGCAAAATACTGCCTTCAAAAATGAATTCTTTAGCTGCTGCTCATATGGGGAATCATGTGTTTGGTCTTCAGGTACCTGCATTCCACAATGGTTATTAAAACACTCTAATAATCTAGCATAATATCTGTCAACAGTTTCACCTTCCTGTTGAATGCATTGATTAATGCAAGTCCAGTCTGCCCTAGGCTTCCACTTCTCAGAGATTCGGTCTGTTAGACCTTTCACTCTGTTATCCAGTTCTGCATTGCTATGTGGGAGTGGCTTGTGTTCTGCGTTATAGGGAGTCCAGTTGCCACTGATCATGTGCCAATCTGGACCTATGATTTGTTTAACTACTTTTTCTACTTCTTCTCCATTTAAATGATAACTTAACCTCATGCCCTGTAAGTCTTCTAAGAATTTTCTAAAATTAACTTCTGGATGAGGAATTCCCTCTGTGGCTTTCCGGATGTCTTCCGGTGTCCACGGTCTATATACTAGGAGAGTCGGGTCCTGCCCTGCCTGTCCTGCCTGAGGATTTGGTACTTCTATGAGCGGACATATCTCCTCTTCTCTCATAGCTCGTGAATTTATTTGATATAACTGAGTATCCCCTCTTAAGTTACGTGTTCGAGACCTAGTCTCGATGGGATCTCTGACATACGGTCTTGGCTTCGCAGTGGCAGCCGGGTATAGCGGAGGTGGATCAGCTTGTCTACTCGCTTCATATTCTGGTAGGGAAGCGGAGGGGGCGGAGGGGCTGATGCTATTACTAAATTATTGTCTTCTTTATCTAGAAACATAACTTTTGAATTATTACTTTTTTGTTCCCTACGGTTTGCTTCCTCAATCCACCTGTGTGCCTGAGGAATGCCTAATTGACGTTGCTTTTTTACCTGACCTTTTGCGTCAGTTTTAAGCTGTTTGACAAGTTTAATAAGCGGGGATTTTTCTAATTTGCCATCAAATTTATATTTATTAACCCATTTTGTATAGTACCTAACATTGTCGGCAAGCTGTAATTGCATATATTTTGCATCTTCGGTTAGCGGTGGATCTTGGGAACTTTTTGTGCACTTATTACCCATATTGTTCTGATTGTTAAAAAATGTTACATAACCCTTCTTATTTTCACGTGGTACCACGACTTTACTGTTTCACAGTTTATCTAGAATAACTGTCTTACCTATTCTGTTTCCCTGATCTATGACAAGACTGCAATCTTTCTTTCCCTGACTTGTACAAAACAAATCTCCTGACAGATGATTCAAATCAAGTCCCTGATCTAAAACAGAAAAAAGGTAAATCTCACCTTACCTGAGCCTCCGTGATTGATTGCTTGGTTAGATGGGAAACCATTGACTCGTCCTCCAGTCTCAGATCAGAAAAGTGGCTGGCCTCTTTTGAACGACAATTCAGTCGAAGGTCTTTCAAAGCAGAAGAACCGATGTGGTCTCTTCCCCGTACGGTTTCATGCCACCTGGCCCATCTGACATGAGGCAAAGTGAGAGTTTCCGGTCCGATGGACCAATCTGTCAAAGGAAAAACAACTTCAAAAAGATCAACACACGGCAGATTCAGGTTAAGGCACTTTAATCTTGCAGCAAGGTGACAAAAATGTGCTAATACAGAGTTTGTCTTACTAGAATCAGGAAGTGAAGCTATTCTTATACATTTCTTACAAGACATTGCCTACTAAGCTGACGTAATAAATCACAAGTTCTTTCAATATTATTTCATAGCAGCTTTGTCCATGATTTTCTGCTGGCACATCAAGTTTACAAAAAAACTTCCTAAGAAAATCAACGTGGCCTTGATGACCACCAGTCAGATACAACTATTCACTATGCAATGTTACCATTCAAGGTACTATGGCTAATTTGAGCACAAAGCAAGTACAAATTATAGTTCATTTCTTCAAGCAGTCCTTGTTCGATGTATCTTTCTTTTCTGCAGCTGTGCATGTTCTCATAACACGAACAGAGCTGATTGTTCAAGTTCAATAACATTATAGAAAACAGTATTGTTCTATTCATTATTTTCCTGACCTAGCAGATAATCACCTGCTTCTCAGTAAATTTCCAAAAGGCATAAACATGAATTTTGCTTGTGCTAGCAAATACTAGGTCAGAGGGCATCTTGCAATTTCAGAAAACATACTGCAGTTTGGAAAGCATCTTGTAATTTCATACAGAATTAAGCTGTACATAAAATAGAATGAAATGTGTTAACCCTTTTAGCTTCTAATAAGCACTAAACATATACATTAATACATATTTTTCTAACAATGATACAAGTAGTAAAAATATTTTTAATCCCTTTTAGTTTTATGTATACAGTTAAGACATATTTTTATCTAGAGAAGATGCTGTGCACAATAATTTAATGAAGAGTTGATCCCCCCATAGGACAAGGTGGTGTAGGATTAGTTGATCTGAAGGGTAACCTTAGATCTACTCAGCTCTGGCTCATATACACAGCACATAACACAAGCAGAAGGTTATAAATCAAAGTGGAAATGGATGATGATAAAACTGAAGGGGGGGGGGGTTCAAGAAATAAGGAGAGAGTAAGATTTTGGATTTATGTCCTTAAAGAAAATAACTATAACCATACAGAACATTTATAGTCATAAGTAGCAGAAAGTTTTGTAAAAACTACGCCAATGTGGGAATGGAGCAAGTAGGTTTATCAATAGGACTGCATGTAGGGAGTATAGAAAATGGAGAATAGAGGCTGGAATTTACTGAAGCAAATTAGCAACGGAACCAAGGTATTGGAAGCAAATAACTAAAGGAAAGGTATTAGAGTGGAATGAGGCCAAGCAGAAGCTTGGACTGCAGGTCAGAGATTACCTTCTCTACCAGGGATTTATAAGAATGTAGGCAAATAGAAAGGGATAGGGGAGTGCTAAGTGAAAGACCAGCTTTGGTTGAGTTTTTAGTTGAGTGTATAATATAAAATATTGCATTATACAATCAAACCAGAATAGATTAGAAAGGACTTGAAACAGACTGGGAAGGCAAAGGAACTGCGTGTGTGTGTGTGTGTGGGGGGGGGGGGTATCTGTATGGCAGCCCCAGGATTTTTGCATGGATGTGTTTCCATAGGATGTTTTCTACCCAAAACAGATTTCAGAAACAGTTTCCTCAAGTAGATGCAAATGTTTAATGGGAAAGAGAGAGATAGTTGGGAACACATTTTTGGGGAATGTAGTGAGTTGGCCAAAATATTGGGGGAGCAAATACATAACTGGGGAAACTATTCTTTTAAGCTGGAATATAGGATCTAAACTGTAAAAACAAAAAGAAAAGCATATTTGTTAGAAGTATTTGTGTAGGTATTTTCAGGCAGACAGCTAAAAAGAGCAGAATGTGCACATTCTTATAATCAAGCAATGAAAACAGGAAGCAATCCTTCTTTTAGCTTTAAGTTGTAGTTTATTCAAAGTAATGAGTGCTTTCGTCTGTCTGACTTCATCAGATACAATATTTCTTCCTGAAAAAACATTACAATTCTAGCTGTTTTAATAACCCTAAACAAGGGACTGTAGTGGAAAACAGCCTTTGATTGAAGGTAAGGCTATAGTTTCTGATTGGCTTATGGCTGGGCCTGCTGGTTGGAGGGGAGGTGAAGTCACTAATTAGAATGAGTCATGGACTGGCTAATATTCGGATAAGCTGATTTAAGGAAAAGCCAATTCATCAATTAGAATATGAGCCGTAGACTGCTTAGGTTCTTATTCACCTCCATCTCCTTGTTAAGGAAAAAGATTCATGTGTACATTCTACTCTGGTTAGCTGTCTGCATAGAAAATACCTACAAAAATGCAACAGAGGTGTACTTTGAGCAAAGAGGCTTTTCTTTTATTTGTGCTTGTTGGTTCTACTGAGTCTGGAGACCCTATAAGGGGACTTACTCCACAATAGGTAGCCTACATTTTGTATAGAATCTAAATTGCCTAGACATAAAATGCCATACTAAATTTAATGCTTTTGGCCGCTAAAGAAAGCAATTACTAGAAAATGAAAACCAAAATTTAAACCAACAATAATTTAAGTATTGAATATTATAAAGGAGATGAAAAAGGGAAGGATCCATCAGATCCAGATTCATGTAGGCCTATTTTGATTCTAAACCATTATTATAAAGTGTTTGTCTATAATTGCTAAAACAATGACAAGAGTGGTAACAAAATTGATAGACATGGATCAGTCTGGTTTTGTGGACAGGAAGCAAGCATTTGACAACTTTAATAAAACAATGATGATCCAGAGGGATGCAGACTATAAGAAAATATCACTGTTATTGTTGAGTCTTGATGCAGAGAAAGCATCCGACAGAGTAGGTTGGAATTTTATGCATAGGGCAATGGAGGTATTTGCATTCCCTGGCACAATAATAAGGTTAATTTGGAAGATATATGAGGGACTGCAGGAGAAAATTAAAGTGTGCATGTGGGGAAGGTCCTCTGATAAGTTGTGTTTGAACAAAGGAACCAGACAGGGGTGTCCTCGTTCTCCTTTGTTATTTGTGTTACATTTACAACCACTGGCAAAGAAAATGAGGGACTCAGAAATTCAGGGATATAAATTGGTATGGTAACCAAGAAGAATTGGCTTTATTTGCAGATGACATTATTTTGTTCCTGATAAAACCAGAAAAGTATATTTCAGTGTTGTGGAGCATTCTCAGACAGTTTCAATGCTTTTCAGGATACAGAAACACAGGAAATAGCTGTAAACTATGTATCTGCACACAAATTGGTTTTACAATACCCATATTTATAGGGACATGATAAAATGAAGTATCTAGGAGTATGGCTTAGAAAGGATTCTGTTATGGCAACTATGGATATGTGATAAGAGACTAAACAAAAGATAATACAAAAACTGAGATGCTGGTTTTATGGATATGGATAGCAAGATACAATCAGTGAAAATGGTTTTAGTCCCTTTAGTATTATACACAGTCAGGCATGTGTTTATCAACCAGAGGAGAAATTGTGGGTAGCAATTATTAAAGAGTTGAAGGATTTTATCTGAGAGGGGAAAGGGGTAAGAGTCAAGTGGGATAAATTGATCCTTCCAATAAAACAAAATGGTTTGAGATTATCTGATTTGAAGCAGTATTTCAGAGCTACACAGTTAAGGCTCCTATTCATAGCAGAAGCAGAACGCTGCAATTCAAAGTGGAAAGAGATGATGATGAAACAGGAGGAAAGCTCAAGAAATAAGGGGAGAATGGGAATCTGGATGTAGATCACTGAGGGGAATAACAGTAATCATACAGAATAGTATATTCATAAAGTAAGATAAGAAAACAAACCAAAGAAGTGATATCACTGCTGGAATACAAATCTTAATATCAAGAGGTTAAAAACAAGTTAAAATAATAAAATGAGATTAGCGCTTTCAGCATAAAGCCTTCTTCAGATCTGGTTTCAGTCAATGAGTGCAGCATTAAATGAGTATATCAACCAATCATAATCATCTCCTCAGGTGACGCCTCCTTAGTATAGGCTTAAGGGGAAGTAACTCATTCAGTCCTGGATGCTTATCAGCCCTTAAGTCAGCTATCCATTTACTCTCTTCAAGCTCAGTAAATTCCTTAATATTTCCTCCTCTTGGATTACTGTATACCTGTTGCAATGCCATAAATCGAAAGTCATGTCCAGGATTTGAAATTATATGTTTACTTAAGGCATTGGTGGTTACTATGTTTCTGACATCTCTCAAATGTGCTTGAAGTTGGGTTTTAAATGGGCAGTTGGTTTTACCCACATAAAAACTTGCACATACCATGCACTTTGCCACATAGATTATGTTCTTAGTCTGACAGTCAACATAGGCTCTAGTTATCTAACATCTGCCTGTCACAGGATGTTCAAAATATCCATGAGATAGTATATAGCTGCATGCACTGCAGTGTCCACACCTGAATGTACCTGCTTTACTGATCACAGGGATGTTTTTCTTAGGGAATGGCTCCTTACAAAGTAATTGTTTAAGATTTGGTTTGTTCTTGTAGCAAAATCTAGGTACATCACCTACAATTCTCCGTATGCTCTCATCTGCTGTTAACATTTGCCAGTTTTTGCTTATTACATTACAAATGGAGCCAATATTACTGCTATAAGTTAATGTGCATCTCATATTGGGATATGATTCATCTCTTTGTTTACTCCCATTCTGGGGTCCCCTATGGAAGTACGGTTTGCCCTTGGTACTTCGTAACTCTGAGGCTTGACATGCTATCATATTAATTTCACCATCTCTATAGCCTCTTCCTGACAGCTCTTTCTTTGATTCAAGTGCATCCCTTTCATAGACTTCATCTTTGGTATTTAGTCTGAATTGCTGTAGGAATTTGTTCTTGATGACCTGTAGAAATATAAGCTTGGGATGCATACTAGTTCGATGCATAGAATTGTTCCTCCAGCATTCCTTCCTGTAGGTACAGGTCTCTATCTATCCATCAGTGTCCTTCAATATAGTTACATCTAGGAAATCAATCCTAGATTTGGATGTTCGGACGTCAAAAATCCAAAAAGTCAGTGGTGTTTCTTAGGTAGTCTATGAACGTTTTGAGTTGCAAAAGTATTTTAAGAACTAAGCCAACTTGGGATGGAGAAATGAAATTCTGCCACTAGGGATGACTGCAGTTAGCAGTACAGAGAATAGGCAAGGGGGTCTGGGGTTACTGGACTAAACTGGTAAAGGAACCAAGGTATTGGAGCAAATAATTAGAGAGGGAAGGGTAATAGAATGAGAAGAGGCCAAGAATACATTTGGACTGCAGACTAGAGATTGCCTTTCCTATCAAGGATTGATATCAGAGTATCGGCAATGACAAAGGAAAGGGGATCTTACATGAAAGACAAGCCCCTTGTAGAGTTTTAATAGAATCCAGAAGAGAAGTTGCTGTTAAAATGGATAATTAGTAGGGTATATAATATACTGCATGATAACTATAAGAATCAATCAGAGGAGGTTAGAAAGGATTGGGAAGAGAGACCAGATAAGCAATTCACAAAGACATTATGGGAGGATATATGTATTATGGCTGCAAAACATGCAGCAAGATCTAGAAGATTTAGGATTTTTGCTTGAAAGTGTTTGCTTGGGTATTTTTATACTGCAAGCAGACTCCAAAGAGTTTTTCCTCGGGCAGGTGACAAATGTTGGAGGTGTGATGGGAAAGAAAGAGGTCATTGGGAACATATTTTTGGGAGTGCAATGATTTGGTAGATTTTAAAAATTCCCTGCAGACTACTCTGTCAGAAATTCTGGGAAATTACTTTTTTTGTGCCATGATACAGAATCAGAATTGCCTAAACCCGATAATGCCTTGCTGAGTTTAATTCTGATGGCTGCCAAAAAAGCACTAGTAAAAAATGGAAATCAAAAATGAAACCAAATGTAATAATAGTAGTAAGTATATTAACAGAGATAAAAGAACTGAAAGCTGAATCTAATTTGTGGAAACAATACATGCAGAGTAACATTTTGGAGGAAGAATGAGGTTTAAGGGAAGGCAGGAATTGAATTTGTTATGTAATGGTCAAATTATAATGCTGTGTAGACGATTATTTGTGATGTATATAATCTGATGTTATGTTGTCCATCTCGCCTTCCTTCTTTCTGGTTGGGGTTCGGAGTCAATCTTGGCTCCAACTTGGCCACTTCTAAAGCTTGAAGAGTCCTAACTGGCTCGAGGCTCACCCCTTATCCCAGCATGCATATTGGTAGTTACCCAGATCTCGTTTGCTGCTTGCAGCATCGGGGTTGTGTTCTGCTGGCTCAGGCTAAGTAGTTTAACTTTTTCTATCAATATTGCTGTTTGTTCAGTTATAACTGGTATTGTTAGCTAAAGCTTAACTGTCGTATTACCCCTATACTCGTTTACAGTTGTTGTCTGTGCTTTTAGGCCATCATTTCCTCTCAGGCCTGTTTTGTCTGTGTTTTGTCGGTGGCCTGTTTTTCTTCAAGGTTGTGTTCTTTCCCTTTCCCTCCCTGCTTCTTAGGGAAAACTCCGTTTAAGTTAAAGGCTTTCTCCCTTTGGGAGTTTTTACCTGTTTAAGTAGAGACTTTCCCTCCTTATCTTCTATCCCTGTAAAAAAAAAATATATATCTTTCCTTTAGTACATTCCTTTTTGTGTGTAATTATGTCTAAAGAGTCTACAAAGCAGTCAGGCTTTAAAAAATGTGACTTGTGTTCCCAAAAAATGTCCCTTACGGATGGGCACATGAGCTGCATTTACTGTTTAGGTGCGGTCCACCTTCAAGATTCGTACTCTGTGTGCCATGCTTTCAGTGCATGCATGTTGCAGGAAAGGCACAATAAGTTGATCCTGAGAAGGTTGTTAAAACCTCAGGTTGAGGTTGCTTTGGTTGTTCAGCCTCCAAAATCTGATGATAAACACGCTTCTCTGTCGGCTCCACCTTCGGTGGTGACAAAGGCAAAATCAAAATCTTTGGATCCTTCAGAGCGGATTGTTGGCTCTGAGGATTCCACTGTTCCGGCAGCTCCATCTGTGGCTTCGGAGCCATCCTGAACTCATAAGAGGTCGAGCTCTCCTTCATTGGATCCAGTGAGATCTGTGCCTCAGTCACCATTATTACAATTAGAAGCAGGTAGTTACCGGTCCTCGGCTGACTCCTCTCGATCATCCAGGAGTTTATTGGATGATGATGTGGAGTGGTGAAAAGGCTACTCAAGACATGAGTATTCGCTCAATTGTTGTCAGGGTCAGCCCAGAAGGAAGTGGCTCCATTGTCTGGTCCAGCCCCTATCTCGGTTCCTTCTCCGACTGCATCCAGTTCGGAGCCGGAGTGCATGGAGGTAGTAGCGGTGGAACCGTCGGTTCCAATGGCCCTTGCTCTGTCGGTTCCAACATTCGCTCTGACCTCCTCAACAGTCCGCTCTGTTGAGAGGTCTGGGTGTCAAGACTCCCTCGTCGGCTCCGAGGGGGGAAGTGGCATCAGACCCTTGCCTGACCCCACTGTCTCTCTCGGAGCTTTGGCACAGGTTAGTTTGGCTCCTACATCTGCCTCAGAGCCATCGCCTTCTGTATGGAGAAGGTCTCTAGGGTCCTCGGAGCCGGAGCCTCCCTCTGTTCTGGACTGCAGTGCCTTTGAGGTGATGAGAAGTGTGCTGTCCACTGAGATGGCCCCACCCTCAACTCCATTGGCTCTGTCCCCATTGATACATGTGTCTGCCTTGTATCTTTCTCTCTGTCCCAAGTGTAGGGAACCTATGCCCCAGGATGCCCCACTGGGTGACCCCTCTTCTTCCGAGACCTCTCTTGAGCATGCCTCAGAGGAGGTACCCAGGAAGAAAAAATGTAAGAGGAAACATGTGGACTCCCCTGAGTCCATCACCTCTGACACGAACTTGGATGACTTGGAAGGGTCCCCACGGTCCCCCTCTGAAGATGTCTCATTCTCAGACATTCTGGAGATCCTTAGACAGAGGGGAAACTGGAAATCCCTTGCCCCTTCTGAGGACGAGTCCGTGTACCTGGACGCATTTGGTTCTCGACCTTCTACCTCTTGGGTGTCTCTGCCTTTCAACCAACTTCTGACTGTCGTGAGTCAAAAGGCTTGGAGTGCTCCAGAGTCCATGGAGCCTGTTCCAAGAAGGCCAAACAAATTTATCACTGCACCAGATGACAAGTCCTTCCTCTCCAAAGGCGTGCCAGTTGATGCTGTGGTGGTGGCAGCAGCCACCAAGAAGGAACTTGCGGAGACTTCCTCTTCTATCCATACGCCAAAGAAGGAGTCTAGAGCCATGGATAGGTATGGGAAGCGTGTTTTCTCCTCAGCGACCTTTAGTCTCTGGTCACTGAACTATTTGACGTATTTTACAAGGCTTCAGAGGGATCTCCTTAAAGAGTTGGGAGATACCCTCCAGGATCCTTCAGCTGAGGGAGTGGCTTCCAACTCGGCTAACCAGCTAGCAACCCTAACCTCCATTGTCAAGTCCTCCATGTGCTTGATTTCTTTTGTAGCAGATGGAGCGAGCAGGGCTGCAGGCACAGGAGTAGTTCTTCACAGACACTCCTGGATGTGCCTTTGTCAATTTGCAGAGCACTTCAAGTCCTCCTTTATGAACACCCCCTTTGACGGCTTGGCCTTGTTCGGGCTGCAAGTTTGAGAGACTCTTAGCAGGAGTGAATGTGATGGCAAAACTCTCTCTGCCGTAGAAGTCCATTTTTCCACTCCATCCCAGCCTTATCCCAAAGGCCAAAAGAGTGGTAAAATGTGGTTCCATAAATCCCAGAGAGCTTCGCCTGATACTTATGGAGAAAATTCCCCCAGAGGCAAAGAGTGAAATAACAATGGGAGACACCAACCTCATGGCAGGGGGGTCCACAACAGGGTGACAGGGATATGTACTCTGCCAGACCCTTTCAGAATCCCTGAAGGATTGCCTGACTGCTCACCTCTGGAGGCAGTTGGGGGCAGAATTTCACTGTACCCAAGAGCCTGGCAAGATATAACAGAAGAATGGATACAGCACATAATATCCAGAGGTCACAAAATTCCCTTCACCCAACCACCCTCAAGATGTCAAAAATCAACAATCCCAGATGTTCCACCCAGTCTTCGAGATCAAGCAGCCATAGAAGTAAAAACTTTGCTGCAAAAAAGAGCCATTCAGGAAGTCCCTGCAGACCAGATAGAATCAGTAACTTACTCAAGTTTCTTTTTAGTTCCGAAGAAGACAGGTGACTGGAGACCGATCTTGGATCTCAGCAAGTTAAACAGGTCAGTAAAGAAGACCAAGTTCCGGATGGTGACACTGCTGTCCATTCTACCCTTTTTGGGTCAGGACAATTGCATGTGCTCTGTCGATCTCCAGGACATGTACTACCACATAAAAATGGACAGGTGGTCCAGGAGACATTTACCCTTCTGGTTGGGAGTCAGTCATTATCAGTTCAGAGCTCTGCCATTTGGCCTCACCACAGCCCCCAGGGTGTTCACCAAATGCATGGCAGTAGTCACGGCTCTCTTGAGATGTTTGGGATTCCAGGTGTTTCCTTATCTAGATGACTGGCTCCTTTCTGCCAACACCAAGCATCATCTCTTAAGGGCCAGGAACCACATGATTCACACTTGTGCACGCCTAGGAATCACAATAAATTATGAAAAATCTGCCTTGTTGCCCTCTCAGTGTATTACTTTCATAGGCGCTCAGCTAATCACAAGAGACATGAGAGCCAAGCTTCCACAAGAAAGAGTGCTTGCCATTCAAGGTCAGGTGTCTCTTCTTTTGTCAAAATCAAAGGTTGAGGCTAAATTTGTCCTGAAAGTCTTGGGGTTAATGGCGGCTGCCATTACTCTAGTTCCGCTAGCTCATTATCACAAGAGGATCCTGCAATGGCTTCTCTTCACTCAGTGGTTGTATCAGGATTTGCCAGCGTCGCACATGATCTTAATCACAGATACTTGCAAGAAAGATCTACAGTGGTGGCTCCACTCTCCCCTAGTCACTCTGGGCAGACCCTTTGTAGCCCCTTTTCCAGTAGCTACAGTGACTACAGATGCTTCCCAGATGGGCGGGGGCATTATCTGGGGCAGACAGTTCAAGGAACTTGGGAACCTCATGAGTACCATTTGCATATCAATATCCTGGAGATCAGAGCGGTGTTACTAGCATTGAAAGCACTTCACGACTGTCTCCCTTTGGGCCATATAGCAATTCAGATGGACAACATGTCAGTAGTGTAGTACATCAACAAGCAGGGTGGAACCAAATCCTATCCCTTATGTCGGGAGGCCCTTCGGGTATGGCAATGGGTGATCTCTTCTCAGTGGTTTTTGGTTGCAACGCACATTCCGGGGAAGTCCAATGTGATAGCGGACAAGCTCAGCAGGGCAACTCTCATGCCCCACAAGTGGTCTCTGAAACAAGATGTGGTGGATATGATTTTTCGCAGATGGGGCCAGCCTTGCTGCGATCTCTTCGCCTCTCACCTAAACAACAAATGCAGCTGCTATTTTGACCTAGTTCCCCCTCTGGGACAGTCACCCAGAGATGCACTGGTCCACGATTGCCACGCCCAGGATCCTTCATGCTTTTCCCCCTTTCCTTTAATTCCAAAAGTTCTTCAGGAAGCAAAGTTGCTGAGTGGCAAACTGATCCTCATTGCTCCATGCTGGCCTCGTCAGATATGGTTCCCGTTCCTATCACATCACCTGCAAGAGGAGCCTTGGATTCTGGACCCGGTTCCGGACCTTCTAACACATCAGTTGGGTGCTCTTCATCCTCCCATTCGAACACTCAAGCTGACAGATTGGTTTCTCCACTTCCGATCCCAGCCAAGCTCCCTGATATCTCTCCAATGGTTCAACATATTTTAGTCTCTTCCCATAAACCAACTACTAGAAAGCTTTACGCTAGTAAATGGAAGAGGTTCTCATTCTGGGCCAAATATAATAATATTGATCCTTTTACAGCCCCAGTTGCAAAAATTTTGGATTTCCTGGCTGAAACCTTCGAAAAAGGAGCAGTGGCTGCTACAATTCATGTTCAACTGGCTGCTATTTCTAACTTTTCCTAGGTTCTAATGTCATGTCCCATAAGTTATGCAAGGCCTTTTTGAAAGGTGCTACACTATTAAGGCCTCCTATCCGAGAACCTCTCCATCCTTGAGATTTAAACCTAGTACTAGCCACTCTGATCCTTCCTCCCTTTGAACCAGCTGCTTCTTATCCTATGAAGTTGTTATCATAGAAGACTCTTCTTAGTTGCGATTACATCAGCTATTACATCAGCTAGATGGGTTTCTGAGTTACAGGCACTTTCCATCCGCCTGCCTTATATGATTTTTCACCAGGATAGAGTCTCTCTTAGGACTAATCCTTCCTTTTTACCAAAAGTCTGCTCAGAAAATAATTTGTATCAGTCAATTGAACTTCCTGTTTTCTCTCCAAATTATGGCAACAAGGCAGAGTACAAATTACATCAGCTGGATGTCCACAGGCAATTATGATTTTATCTTCAAAGGACCAAGGACATCAGAAAATCAGGTCAGTTGTTTGTATGCTTCTCTCAGAGCAAACAAGGTTCATCAGTTTCCAAAGTGACTCTTTTAAAATGGTTGTCTAATACTATTACTTACGCTTATGAGTTCAGAGAAAGTCAGAAGACATTCCACTAGGTCCTTGGCTACCTCCATAGCTTTTCAAGCTAGGCTTCCTTTAGATACTATTTGCGCGGTAGCAACATGGGCTACTCCCCATACCTTCATTACTCATTACAAAGTGGACATGAATTTTCGGAACAGGGCATCCTTTGGTTCCACGGTTCTGAAGTCTCTCTTCCAGTGAGCCACATGGGATTTAGGTGCTAGGGACGCTGTCCCAATCAGAAAGAAGGAAGGCGAGATAGACAACATAACATAAAGAAGTTATGTTCTTACCATAACAGTCCATGTTTGTTGTCCTGTATCTCGCCTTCCTTCTTGGTCCCTTCCTCCTTCCCCCATTTGGATGATTGAGAGGAATTTACTTTCTGGCTGATATGGCTGAGTATCCTTTACCTTTCAACCTTTGGTGTTCTCCTTGTCATCATGTTTTCTTTTCCTGTTGTTACTTATCTCTTTTATTGGGTATACATTTAACAGCCGTCCTATTTTCTGTTGGTATATACTTGATTTATAACTGGCACGCTTCTTACTCTGTCCAATCATCATGCATGTTTTTGAATGGTAGTGACTACTATTGTGTAATTTATTGCTGTTCTATAATGACTTATTTCTAATACTAAAGAGGATTATGATTGGATCTCTGATCATAATAGGCTTATGAGTTCAAGACATCAGTGCAAAGAAATTCACCTCAAGAACAAAGGTTGAGGTAAGTCTAGTCATGGCACTTCATTTGCTCCATGCACTACCGCCAGTTACAAAAAGGGTAGGAGTGCGGTGTTTTACTTTTGAAGCCATGAAGTGGTTAAATCTGTCAAATGGACAGCAGCAATATTCTCAACTTCTTTGCATAAGAATTTTGAAAAAATCCAAAAATAATGAGGGGACAAAGGACCAAAATCAGGGGCAGTTTTTAAATATTGCTCTTACTCACTTTAATAAGTTAACAGAACAGTGGGTTCTGCACCAATTTCTATGTTCTGAAGAATAGAAATATGAAACTCTATCTTGCACTTTTGAATGTATTCCTAAGTGATTTACCAGACAATCAAAAAATTCACAAGAGACTGGACAAAAATGTGGGAAAAGTTCAGTGTCAATTTTAGAGGTATAGACAGCATGCAGAAACAAAGCTGTTTTAACTTCTACCACTCTTCCATGCTGTCCTTCAATGTCTGCTGTTAGCCCATAGTGCAAGACCCGATCGTAACCCCTTTATTAATCGTGCAACCCCCCTCCCAATTACTGTTACAATCAATTCTCACACTAGGAAGTGGTTACATTTTATTTTTTCCTGTGTTTTGCACCTTGTGTTTGTAAGGCAAACATCTTAACCATTAGGCCACCCTCCCAACCCTTCTCCTTATATCTGAGCTTAATCTCAGCACTCCTTGCACTACAATATTTATTATTTATCATAAACAATGATATTCCTGTGCATTGTGCATGTGTAAGGTTTATTTTCTAATCCAGTGTCTTAAATATGGATAACCATTTCATATTAAACTCACTCAAGCTTAAAATGCCTTTTTTTGTATACTTAAAGTTCACACCCATACCTTCTTAATGGCGTCCAGAACTTTTTTGTGTCTGTCTTCTTTAACTAAGTAACTTACCAGCTAATAATAGGCGGTAATAGAAAGGGCAAGAAGTTCATAACAAAGTGATACTAAGATTGTTAGTCTAGGGTGTCCTGCACTGGAGAAATTAAACTTGGTTGGCTGTTTATTATTCATATTTTCATATTTATGTTTACATTTTCATAACTGAGAGACCTACATTTTATTAAGGTGTACAGTGTGAAACACCAATGTGGGAGACATGACAATTCACTGAAAATGCTATAGCAATAACCCACGCCTGGGTGTGGGTAATGCGGGATTTACCCACGGTTGGAGTGGTTTGGTCCCTCGGGCTTTGCCCTCGGGACCAAACAACGACAACCGTGGTAATCCCATTACCCACACCCAGAAGTGGGTTATTGCTATTATACTATGACATTATTTAAGAAAAGAAATAATTACTTTTCTTAAATAATGGCATTGTATAATGCCTCTTTGCTGCCCTTCCGCAGCTGTCTGGTATCCGCGGCAGTTCTGATGTACTGCGCATGTCTATGCAGTACATCAGAGCTGTGGCCAAAAGCAATGGAGAAAGCAAGATCTCCGTTGCTTTTGCTGTTCGCTATGTTAAATGGGTTTAACATAGCGAGACAGCTTTAAAATAAGCAACGGAGATATCCATTGCTTATTTTAAAGCTGTCTCGCTATATTAAATCCATTTAACATAGCGAATTAAAAAAAGCAACAGAGATCTTGCTTTCTCTGTTGCTTTTTTTTTTTAAACCTGTCTCCCTATGTTAAATGGGTTTAACATAGCGGGACAGGTTTAAAATAAGCAATGGAGATCTCCGTTGCTTATTTTAAAGCTGTCTCTATGTTAAACCCATTTAACATAGCGAGAGGTTTAAAAGCAACGGAGAAAGCAAGATCTCCGTTGCTTTTTACACACTGTGTCGCTATGTTAAAGGAGGTTAACATAGCGAAACAGCTTTAAAAAAAGCAACGGAGATCTCCGTTGCTTTTTTTAAACATGTCTCGCTATGTTAAACTCTTTTAACATAGCGAGACAGTGTTTTAAAAGAGACTTATACTAATGGAAAAAGTCCGGGCGACCGGACCTTTTTCCATTAGTATAAGTCAATTTACAACGTGCACGCTGGCCAATCAGCGTGCAGCACGTTTTGGAATATTAATGGGGGGTCATGGTATAATAGTTTAGATCACACTATACTGGAAATATTTCTAATTGTTTGTTAATAATTATGAAAATAAGAAGTATTTCCATATGTTCATAATACTTCAAAAATCAAGTGACTAACAAACTGATGCATGACAATAGGTGAAGAAAACGGTCTTTGATATTTCTACTGTAAGTTGCATACCTTGAGAGACAGCCAGTATTATTTTTATTTCTAATTATACAATTAAACATACATTTTCATATTTCTGTAAATATCCCAATAAAAATGTACCTGGAAAGGAATTTCTTGTTGCCTCGTCAAAACGTATGTCTGGTTAACAAAAATTTTCCAGTAAAATATGTCTAGTTTGTACTGTTTTCAAGATATGAAAATCTGTTTGTGAAAGTTTAGAAAAATATTATTTGGGGGTTATGTGCAATATAATATATTAAAGTATTTCTGGAAAAGACGACAAATGCACTATTATCATTTTAAAGAGTACTTCTTACTGATAACATTGCCATTTGTACAGTTTTAATAGTTTCTATTGTTCACTAAATATTTCCATTTGTTTATCTTATGTTTTTTAAGTTTATTTTTCAGAAAATGCCATGGAATGTAAGATGTGTGTAGGCTGCTAGAGGTTAACATTCCACACTACACAGGTGTTAATGAGTTAAACAAAATATTACATTAGGTTACAGCATTGCTTCCCTTCAAGCAGTTAATGAGTTTCAGTTCGGCAAGACAGAAGGTAAGCAAGGCCTGGGGATTTTGGGATGTTGGCTGCTGACACTCCAGTGTCTTGTAGCTTTGCAGCTAAATGAATGCACATATAGCTATCAGCTGTACAATGCTTGGTATTGGGAGGTGTTTTATTATTTTTTTTTCTTTTCGTGTGTGATTTTGTGATATACGCAGGGTCTTTTCACCTAGTGAAGTGGATGAATCGAACAATATCCAAATGTCACTACAGTGAAGAAATGTGATTGTGCCTATGAAGAGGAAGCAGTTAAGCAGTTGTGTTAGCTTCCACTGGGATAGTTATGTACCTTGTCTGAGAAGAGGTTATGTTTTATGACAAAGTACTGTATTCTGTACTTAATATAATGACTGTAGGTTTTAGCAGTGGCAGTGAAGAGAGAGTTCTTTATTTTTCAAATTTTTTGGTGAAATGGATTGACCAATGTACTTACTGACTTTCTAGTAGGCAGTGATTTCAGAATACTTCATGACCATTCATGTAATGGTTTCTTGTCTATTTTATAATTAAAAATGAGATTAATGAACTAAAGTGACTCACTGACATCTGTAGATATAAAACAAATAGTGAATAGTTTCATCTCTCATGTTTATAGGTTCATAGGTTCATAGGTTCGTACTAGGCTATCTGCCCAAGGGCATTTATAAGCCTAGCCCATAGTTATTTGGCTTTCGCCACCCCTTTAGTTTGAATAAAACTATGCCTATTATTTTGCTGTGCCTCTGTCAAGCAGTGACACTGAAGTAATCCCTGGGGTATATCTGCGATCCCCCATCCATTGGTCAAGATTCCTCTTGAACAAGGCCAGCGAGGTGCTCTGCCTCACATGTACCGGGATTTTGTTCCACAGCATAGGGAGTCTCTGGGTGATGAATCTGTCCCTCCAGCACGTTCTATTAATAACCGTGTCAAGGTTTAAGTCTCCCGCCCTTGTGGTTTTGAGGGATCTAGATTTTTTGAGGTGAAGCATATTCATCAAATCAGGGTTTGACATGGCCTTATATGTCAGGCACAGGTCACCTCTGAGCAAGCGGTATGAGACTGAATAGAGCTGGAGTTCTTTCAGTCGGGCAGCATAAGACATATTTTTGAGACCCTTTATCCTTTTGGAGAGGAACTTTTGGGGCCTTTCCAGCTGCTGCAGGTGTCGGGTCAGATACATTCTGAATGGGGCATTGTACTCAATCATAGGTCTAATGAGTGATGAGTACAGGGGGACGATGACCTCCCTTGATCTAGATGTGAATCCCTTCATGATCAGGTGGGCAATGTAGAAGGTTTTCCTAACTACTTTAGCAACATGAGTGTCAAACGAAAGGCTACTGTCAACCTGGGTCCCCAGATCCTTGATGACTTCTTCTGTGCTCAGTGGATTGCCACCTATGTGGTAGGTAACCTTGTTTTTCCCGAAGGGTATGACTATGCATTTCTTGACATTTAACTTTAGGCCATGGCTCTGGCACCAGTTATCCGTTTCTGTGAGGCCCTTCTGAAGGATATCTGTGTCAGATGTGTTTTCGACTATGGCGCCCAGTTTGCAGTCATCTGCAAACTTTGTCAGCCATAACCCTCCTGTGTTTGCTTGTACTTCAGAAAAGTAGATGCCGAACAAGAGTGGACCCAGGACTGAGCCCTGTGGGACACCACTTGTGACAGGCTTTGAGTCTGACATGGCTCCAGCAACTCTGACCCTGTGGGTTCTGTCACTTAGCCAGTTTGCAACCCATCTTGTGATGTATGGGTTTACATTCAAGCTGATGAGTTTTTCGATGATACCTGAGTGGGGTATTGTGTCGAAGGCCTTTGCCAGGTCAAGGTAGGCTGTATGGACTGCCTTTCCTCATCAATGGCCTTGGTGACTGTCTCGAAAAAGTCAACCAAGTTTAAAAGGCATGATCTGCCTTTGACAAAGCCAAACTGGGTTGGATCCAAAGTCTGCAAGTTCCCTATGTCTTTATTTATGAGTTCCATTATGATCCTCTCCATGGCTTTGCAGATAAGGCTTGTCAAGCTAATGGGACGGTAATTTCCAGGGTCGGTGGAGGCACCGCCCTTGTGAAGTGGGACCACAGTCGGCGTGCGCCACTCCTTGGGTACGTATCCTGAGGTGAGGCTAAGATTAAACAGCTGTCCTAACTGCGGGTTTAATTCCTCATTGAGTTCGTGGAGCACACAGCCGGGGACACCATCCGGTCCCATGGATTCTGTGTTTTTTGCTTTGGAGAGAGCAGTTCTCACCTGGGCGTTGGAGATGTTTGGGGGCTACAATCCTCTGGTATAGATATCTCTCCTTTTGGGGGGAGGGGGGGGAGAAGTTTGCACTGAACCTGTCAACCAGTATGTTGGCAATGTGTGTAGGTTCAGTAATCTTCACATCATTTTGAACTAATTCTGAGCATATCTGGGAGTTTCCTCCTAGGTTTCTAACATAGCTAAAGAAGGCCTTATGATTGTCTTTAGAGTCCTTGGCGATTTTTCTCTCAAAATTTGCCTTGGATGATTTTATGAGAGCTCTTAGTTTTTTACTTATAATGATCAAAGGTGTCTTACCTTTCAAGGATTTTGCTCTATCTTGTAGTAGCTTCCTCCTTTTGTTGTAGAGCTTGTTTATGGCTGGGGTCCACCAGACTGGATGCTTGCCTTTGGTACAAAGAGTCTTAGTTTTGTTTGGGATTGCCTGATCCATGCAGTCCTGTAGACTGGTAGAAGGCATTTGTAAGTGATTCAGCGGTTTGAGTAATGTTTACCACTGGCTCAGGGGCCTTAAAGGAGACCACATTAGTTTTTAGAAGTGTGAAGTCGGCTTTTGAGAAGTTTTTCACTGTGGTCTTTTTTATTTCAGGTGGGGGCGGGATGAGGACCTCCAGCGAGATTAGTTTATGATCTGATCTCACCAGTGAGGGGTATACTTCCGGTGTTGAACATTTTGATCCCATGTTCGTGATGATGAGATCAAGTATGTTTTCTCCTCTTGTGGGGATGGTGACTAGTTGTTCCATGGCATTTGAGTTTATGAACTCCAGGAACCTTTGGGCTAGAGTGTTTGGGCTTGAGTAGTGTTCCCAGTCTATATTAGGGTAGTTGAAGTCACCTAGTATGATGGTGTTTGGAGATACATTTATCCCTCCATTGTTTTCAGGAAGGCCATGTGAGGTTCCTGAGTTTGAGAGGGTGGCCTGTAACATGCTACAAATTGCAGAGCAGTCTTGCCTATGGTTAATTGCACCTGGATGGTCTCCGATGCATCGTGCGTTGCCACCAACCTTGAGGTGTGGGTGTCCTTTATGAATATGGACACCCTCCTTTCTTGGTGTTGTCTGGATTTTGGGGCGGAACGCATGATATGAGGTGAAACCTGCTAGTGCTGGGGTGCTCTCAGGAGCCTTGAACCAGGTTTCTGTCACAGCACAGACATCGATGTTCTCCATACTGAGAAGGGCCTCGAGTGCGTGCATCTTAAGATTGAGACTTCTGGCATTGAGCAGCATTACCCTTAGTTTTTTTACTTTTTTGTGTTCTAGGGTGGTAGGTTTAGAATTTGAGCCTTGCCTAAAAAAGGCACTATGGGGGTGGCAAGAGCCTTTGCCAATATCCGGAAGCCTAGTGGTGACAGGTGCAAGCCATCCCTTGCGAAGCAGCGTGGCTTATCCAGCATGTCATCCCAGGCAGACAGACATTGGATCCCCTTTGAATGACACCAGAATTTAAGCCAATTATTAAAGCTGATCATCTTATCACTGTATTGTGGCATCATTCTAGGTGAAGGTAGGATACTGCTCAAGGTCAGGGTCATACCTGCCTGGGCTACATAATCAGAGAGCTCCTCAATGTCTCTTTTCATGTAGTCCAAGGAGGTACGTCTCATGTCGTTGACACCAGCGTGGACAATGACTGAGTCGTACTTGTACCTGCTGTTGAGAGACCTGAGTGCTTGTGTTATGTGGCGGATTCTAGCGCCCGACAGGCAGCTTACTGTGACCTTCTCCTTACTCAGTCTGGTGAGCGGAACGTCAGTGTGTCTGACTATGGAGTCACCTATGACAAGTATGTTTGGTGTTGTATTTGGCCTTAAGGGCAGTGACTGCTTTGCACACTGATTTTGTTGTTTATGTGTTGTTTGTGTGGTGTATTGAGTTTGCAGTTGCTTGGGTGTCTGCTTTGGAGGCCTCTGCTGTTTAGGTAAATTTTTACTCAGAGCCTCCGAGTATGTCTTAGTGTGTTTATGTGTTTGATTCAGTGGTGTGGTTGAGTTATGTGAGACTGGTATTGTGGTGTGTGTAGTTGCCTTCTCCTCTTGCCTGGTCTTGCCAGTCCTGAGTTGAGAGAGCTCAGCCTCCAGTCTGGCTAAAATAGCTGCATCTCTCACAAGTGTTAGTGCTACGTGGGAGGAGGAGAGGGTTGTCCGTGTACATGAGACAATTGTAACATTGTCTCAGAATTCCCAGATTCACCAACTGGGAAGGAGAGGACGCCAGCATCTGACCCTTCGACATGCTAGAAAGAATTATGAGTTGGTATGAGACAGAAAAGTAGTGGGCTTAGCAGGGAAGTGGGCACTCCTGGGGGGTTTTGCTAGTGAGAGATTTGTATAATATAGGAGTGCTTGACCTGCAAAGAGAATGCTTATAAGACAAGGGATATGCTTATAAGACAAGTGCTGAGCTTTTTGAGAAGAAAAAGCTATTTGGAACAAGTGCTGCATTTTTTAGTGTAGGTGTAGACTGTTTAGGTTCCTAACAGAGCAGTTCTAAGGGAAAAATTGAAGAACAGACTTTCTGGAGCCAGAAAGAGTTTAACCTTGTTTAACCGGCGCTGCCCGATGCTGCTCTAGTGGCAACTCCGCTCTAAAGCGTGCTTGATAGCAGGGGCTGGAAAGAAGCAGGAATAGACCCAAAAGGGAAAATAAAACTACAGTTTCAAGTCAGTAACCACCTCTACGGGGGGCAGGGAAGCTGCTCAATGTTAGTCACTGCCACTGATCAACAGAGAGACCCTCCTCCAGCACAAGCAAAAATGGCCTCACAGAAACTTTCAAACAGTTCAGGAACAGCAAGCCTGTAACTGAACTTTTTTAACTCTCAGAAAAGTGGGAAAAAAGCAAGATTTTTTTTTTTTTTTGTTTGTTTTTGTTTTTTACAGAGATAGCAGATGTTCACAAGTAATATCAAGTTATAACAGTGCAGTAAATGACCCCACACAAGAGTGCTAGGTCAAGGACAGAAAATATGCAAGTTTTAAGAAAAAAACGATTTAAAATTAAGTGCAAACAGGAAATTCAGCAAACAGCTTTTGGTTGTGCTCTAAATACAGCTACTATTACAGAAATCAAGTTTAACAAGCCAGAAAATGCTCAAGCTAGGCTTTGACATACCCAAAATGCATAAAGATATGAAAAAAAAACCCATTCCACAAAATCCTTAGTATCAGACAAGGGAACAACTAAAAATATGAATATTTTTATAAAGGGTATAATGGAGTCTGCTCCATTTCATTTCTTTATTTTGTATGCAAGTACCCTGCTAACCTGTTAAGATCCCTTTGTTATGCTTTACAGCACTTTATTGTTTGTTATTTTAGAGACATCATCCAGAGAGATGAGGGAAGTCCTGGTCTCATGGCAGTTAATAAATAACATTGGCAAAAACACCAAAGAGGATATCTTAACAGTAGGTAAACAAAATGGTACATGTGTAGTATAGATGTACATGTTCCAAAATAGTTGTTAAAGAAAGGCAAGATCAAAAAAAGGTCAAGTGCAAAGCAGTAATCTCCCTTAACAAGGTGGTTTACTATGTTAATTGTTTGTCTGTATTACGTATATAAGATACTTAAACTGGTTTGGTTTTCTTTTCAAGTCATGGCTGAAAATAGTATACTTGTATAGACCCAGTTTTGGAGTTATCACTCAACATGGTGACAGGAAAGCTAAAATCCAGTTACCAATAAGGAACTTTTTACCAGTCTTATCTATCAGTTTCACAGGATGTTTGCTCATCTGGTGATTTTTAGGCCACCAGCTGCCTATCCTATCTTCTTTGTATGTGTGAGGTCACTGAGGAAGTTTAACAGCAGCACAAGACAGTGAGTCTTAGATAACATGAGAGCCTGGATTTGAACAAATGGAATAACAAGAAGAGGGCAGATGAAGCAGAGGGGAACTGGGAGAGAGGGAGCTGCTAGTGCTGTGTGCCCTCAATATTTCATTCTGCTCCAGCTTGTTGTTTTTCAGCTGATCTGCAAGTAAAGGGTGAAAGTTCCCTTGCCTGATACTGATGACCTGGGTTCAGCTAGCAATCTGGCCGCTGGACTGCAGCTAGGAAGGGGAGGACTTGCTAGACAGAGGCTAGCTGAACAATCCTTTCATGAGAAGAGAGTCATGGTTTTTGTATTGTAGGAGATTAGGTGTCCCCGGCAGGTAAGAAATGATTGAGGGCACTTTCCACTTTTTGCAGTGAGACACATGCATACATTGACATGGTTCTCATACTGACATAAATGCATGCCAGGTATGGAGGGCAGGAGGACATGGATGGGGTATAACAAAAAAGAGTCAAGCTCCACACTGTCATATCCATCAGAGACCCTCTATAGGTGAGATATACATAGGGCAACAAATAGTCATATGAGAAGGTAACTGGGGGAGGCTTTTCAACCTTGGATATGAAGTGTGTAACTGAAAACTATAGTGCGATAGAAACACTGCCAAGCCACGGTGGTGCAGCGGTAGCGTTGTTGCCTCACAGCAAGAGGCTTGCCCGTTCGATTCTCGGCTGGAGCGCCTTCTGTGTGGAATCTGCATGTCTTCCCCGCGGTCGAGTGGCGTTCAAAAGACATGCATAGAATGGGCGTGCCTTCGTTGAAGGTTGGGCATCGAGCTGGCACCTCAGCACCGTAAAAATCTACTGCCAATCATTAGCTGACCGGAGTTCTGCTGTGGCGACCCCTAACTGGGAAAAGCCGAAAGAACAACAACTGAAGCACAGAGGTGTTCCCATTATGAGATATCTGAATACATATATGCTGATGATGTCATCTGAAACCTATGAAAAAAGTCTTGGAATACATTTTTTTCTGCTTAAAAGAGACCATTATGTGCTGTTGTGGGGGTAGTTATGCTATTCCATTTATATAAAATTATGTTTAATTAGTGAAATAAAAAATATGGTCTCCACTGTTATTTTGTAACATGGGAATTTTCCAATGATTTGTTAAAAATCTGAAATTAAGAAATAGTAGCTCAGAATATTAGGATTATCATGGTTTTCTTCATAAATAAATATATTTAAGTTTATTTGTAAGTTTATAAACCACTGCATTCTGTCATGTGCTGCAGTTAGAGACTCATTGCTCTCCAGTAAGATAATCTTCAGTTGAATATTCTTCTGTGCAGAGTCTACATGTCCTCCCTCTGTTTGTGTGACTTTTCTTCAGGAACTCCAGTTTTCTCCCACATTCCAAAGGTATATAGTATATTGACTGTACACTCTAAATTAGCTATATGTGTAAGTGCGTATGTGTGTTATGAAAAAACAACCATGAAAGGGCCAGCCACCTTGTAGCGAGAACATTGGTTTTAGAGGATGGTCACAGTTGATGTGACACCCCAGCCATAAATTTAAAAGTGTGGAAAAGGGGGTTATGGATGTGTGTGTGTGTGTGTGTGTGTGTGTGTGTGTGTGTGTGTGTGTGTGTGTGTGTGTGTGTGTGTGTGTGTGTGTGTGTGAGAGTATATTCTAACCATTAAGTGAACCGCCACTTGATCAAATACAAAAATTAAAAGTATTTTTGCGGGCAGCAAATCCCCCCTACACACTCAACCCCTGCTAATTATATATATACTAACTCTGAGATTGCAAAACAGTGCAGTAAGGGCAAATTCCGAGACCCCACTGTTCCTTGACCTTGCATGGAAAGCCACTGAAAGGGTGAAAAACAAGCCTGTAAAGTATGAATATTCTCTTAGAGACATACAACTTTTCTGACACTTTAGATAACTTTTTTCAATGAGTTGTGTTAAGATAAGTTTTCATTATCTAATGATATTCTTCATTACAATGTACCAGTTGTAGCTTTCATAATAAGGGAAGTTTGTGTTTTTGATCACTGATAATTTTTCATAAAGATTTATAAGTAGTATTGCAGTTTTTTTATTATATTGTGCAGGACTGTGCATGCTGGTGGTATTTCAAGTATCTTTCTTCTTCTTCTTTCCCTGTAATTGAATCATGGAGTTGTTTTCTGTATGTTAAGGGATGTGGGGGGTACAGGGGCCTTGCCCCATTGCAAAAAACTTTGTTTTTTAAGTTTTGCTGGTTTAAGTACATTTTATTTTCAATGAAATGATTGTGACCTATAAATACACGTGTGTGTATGTGTGTGTGTGTGTGTGTGTGTGTGTGTGTGTGTGTGTGTGTGTGTGTGTGTGTGTGTGTGTGTGTGTGTGTACACAATGTAACCTAGCACTGAGAAAATGTAGTTTTCCAGCCTTAAGTGTGACATTGTCCTTAAGGAAGAGCAAATTAACAAAAAGGGAAAATTAGTTGTACAGGACTGACTGCTCTCGCTGTTAGATTGCAAATTACTAAAATAGGCTGTTGTCACAACTTAATGTAAGAACCTCTCAAAAAACACTTTGCATTCTTATTAAAAATCAGGAAACAGGATTCAAGCTGGAATTGCTTGTTTATACCAGGGTTTATTAAGTTAAAACAAGAAATGAGCACTTTCTCCCTTGTTAGAGCTTCATCAGATCTGACACATAGCAGTAGCCATGCTTTTCTATTTTCCATATAAATAGCCATGTAAATTACAACAAAGGTTTTACTCCAAGAGCACTTAAAGCAGATCATATTTAATGACAGTAATTGGAACAGTGGTGCATTCAAAGTTTGCATCTTTTATTGTGACTGGTGCTATTAACTCCTTAGCTATGCAACTACAAAGTCACCATATATCTGGCTGGTGATAAGTGTGCTAGATATGGTGTCAAATAATAATGTAGGCATTAGGTTCTGCATTTTTATTACATTAATATAGTATATAGTGAAAGACATGGCAGTAAGACTAAATGAAATGCTGTGACAGGAGAGGGGAGGAGACTGATGGTTAACAGATTTCAAAACAGAAGTCTGCTGCTAAGGGCAGAAGTGGAATTATCAGCCAATGTTATGTTGTCCATCTTGCCTTCCTTCTTTCTGGTTGGGTTCGGAGCCGATCTCGTCTCTGACTCAGCCACTTCTAAACTCGAATAGTCCTTACTGCCTCGAGGCTAGCCCCTTATCCCAGCATGCTTAGCAGTAGCTACCCAGATCTCATTTGCCGCTTGCAGCGTCGAGATTGTCTTCTTTCTGCTGGCTCAGGCTAAGTAGTGATATTTTTCTATAGAAATTCTTATTGTTTAAAGCTAAATTTCTTTAGAGCATAGTGATTACTCCTATATCACCCCTATCCTCGTTGCTTTTTTTTTTTTTTGCTGTTGTTAGGCTGTCGTTTTCTCTCAGGCCTTTACCTGTGTGTTGTTGTTGTTGGTGGCCAGTTTTTTCTTGAGGGTTGTTCTCTTGTCCTGTTATCCCTCCTTGCTACCTAGGGAGAAGCCGTTTTAGTTAGAGGCCTTCTCCCTTTGGGAGCAATAGCTGTTTAACTTAGAGGCTACCCCCCCCCATTCTTCCTCCCCTTTTCTTCATCTAAAAAAAAAAAAACACTCTCCAAGTTGTTTGTCCTGTCTTTTATGATGTTTATAACATCTAAAGAAATACCTAAGTAGTAAGAGTTCAAGTAATGCAACTTGTGTTGCCAGAAAATGTCCCTTATGGATGGGCACACGAGTTGTGTGTATTGTCTAGGGGCGGTCCACCTGCAGGACTCGTGCTCTGTTTGCCATGCCTTTAGAGCATGGGTTTTGCAGGAGAGGTGCAACAAACTTATTTTGAGAGGGTTATTAAAACCCCAGGTTGAAGTAGCATTGGAGACTCAGCCCTTAAAAAAATCTGATGACAAACTGTCATCTTTGTCGGCTCCACCTTTCGTGCTGACAAAGTCTAGACCCAAATCTTCAGAACCTTCGGAGCGGATTCTTGGCTGCAAGGAGTCTTTTACTCTGGTGGCTCCATCAGTGTCTTCAGAGCCATCCTGGACCCAAAAGAGATCGAGATCTCCTTCTCTGGACCCGGCGAGATCTGTGCCTCAGTCTCCACTGTTGCAGTCAGTGGCAGGTAGTCACTGGTCCTCGGCCCACTCCTCTCGATCATCCAGGAGTTTATCGGATGATGATGTGGAGACAGTGTTGAAGAGGCTGCTCAAGACACCGGTATTTGCTAAATTGTTGTCATGCCCAGCTCAGAAGGAAGTGGCACCATTGTCCGAACCAGTCCCTGTCTCTATTCCTCCTCTGACTGCGTCCAGTTCTGAGCCGGAGTGCATGGAAGTAGTAGTGGTGGAACTGTCGGTTCTGGCAACCCTTGCTTTGTCAGTTCCGACATCCGTTCTGACCTCCTCGATAGTCTGCCCTGTTGAGAGGTCTGGGCACCGGATCCTCCTCTCCATCCCAAGCTTAGGGAACCAATGCCACAGGACGCCCCAAGGGCAATCCCTCTTCTTCTGTGACCTCTTCTGAGCATGCCTCAGAGGAGGCTCCCAGGAAGAAAAGATGTAAAAGGAAGCATGTGGACTCTCCTGAGTCCGTCACTTCTGACACGGACTTGGATGACACGGAAGGGTTCCCACGGTCCCCCTTTGAAGATGTCTCATTCTCAGACATCCTGGAGATCCTTCGGCAGAGGGGAAACTGGAAGTCCCTTGCCCCTTCTGAGGACAAGTCCGTGTACCTGGATGCATTTGGTTCCCGACCCTCCACCTCCTGGGTGTCTCTGCCTTTTGACCCACTTTTGTCTGTAGTGAGTCAAAAGGCATGGAGTGTTCCAGAGACCATGGAGACCATTCCAATAAGGTCTGACAAGTTCATTACCATACCAGAGGACAAGACATTTCTCTCTAAAGGTGTGCCAGTTGATGCTATGTTGGTGGCAGCAGCCACCAAGAAGGAACTTGCAGAGACTTCCTCTTCTATCCATCCACCAAACAAGGAGTCTAGAGCCATGGATAGATATGGGAAGCGTGTTTTATCTTCAGCGGTCTTTACTCTTCAGTCGCTGAACTATTTGACACATTTCACAAGACTTCAGAGGGATCTCCATAAAGAGCTGGGAGATACCCTCCAGGATCCTTCAGCTAAGGGAGCGGCTTTCAAGTTGGCTAACCAGCTAACAACCCTAACCTCCATTGTTAACTCCTTCATGTGCCTGATTGAGTGAGTAGGGCTGCAGGCACAGGAGTGGCTCTTCACAGACACTCCTGGATGTGCCTTTGTCAATTTGCGGAGCCCTTCAAGTCCTCCTTTATGAATGCCGCCTTTGACGGCTTGGCCTTGTTTGGGTCGCAAGTTTGAGAGACTCTTACCAAGAGTTAATGCGATGGCAAAACTCTTTCTGCCGTAGGAGTCCATTTTTCCACTCCATCCAGATCTTATCCCAAAGGCCAAAAGAGTGGTAAAATGTGGTTCTGTAAATCTCAGGGAGCTTCGCCAGACACTTGTGGAGATAATTCCCTCAGGGGCAGAGGGGGAAATAATAATAATGGGAGATGCCGGCCTCACGGCGGGGGGGGGGGTCCACAGCAGGGCAACAGGGATACGTTCTCTACCAGGCCCTTTCAGAATCCCTGAAGGATTGCCTGGCTGCCCACCTGTGGAGGCAGTTAGGGGCAGAATATCACTGTACCCAAAAGCCTGGCAAGATATAACAGACGTGTGGATATGGTGCATAATATCCAGGGGTTGCAAAATTCCCTTCTCCCAAACACCCCCAAGAAGTCAAAAACAATCAATCCCAGATGTTCCACCCAATCTTCAGGATCTAGCAGCTTTGGAAGTAAAAAGTTTGCTGCAAAAAAGAACCATTCAGGAAGTCCCCGCAGACCAGATAAAATCCAGAACTTACTCAAGGTTCTTTTTAGTTCCAAAAAAGACAGGGGCCTGGAGACCTATCCTGGATCTCAGCAAGTTAAACAGGGCAGTAAAGAAGACCAAGTTCTGAATGGTGACACTGCAGTCTATTCTACCCTTTTTGGGTCAGGACATTTGGATGTGCTCCATTGATCTCCAGGATGCGTACTACCATATAAAAATGGACAGGCAGTCCAGGAGACATTTACGCTTCCAGCTGGGAGCCAGTCATTACCAGTTCAGAGTTCTGCCCTTTGGTCTCACTACAGCCCCCAGGGTGTTCACCAAATGCATGGCAGAGACGTTTGGGATTCCAGGTCTTTCCTTATCTAGACGACTGGCTCCTCACTGCCACCACTGAGAATCATCTCTTAAGGGCCAGGAACCACACGATTCACACTTGTGCAAGACTAGGTATCACAATAAACTACGAAAAATCTGCCTTGTTGCATTCTCAGTGTATTACTTTCATAGGCGCTCAACTAAATACAAGAGGCATGATAGCCAAGCTCCCACAGGAAAGGGTGCTTACCATTCTACGTAAGGTTCAGGCACGGTTAGTCCTAAAGGTCTTGAGCTTGATGGTGGCTGCCATTACTCTAGTCCTGTTAGCTCGTTACCATATGAGGATTTTGCAGTGACTCCTTTTCACTCAGTGGTCGTATCAGGATCTACCAATGTCACATATGATCTTAATCACGGGTGCTTGCAAAAAAAGATCTACAGGTGTGGATTCACTCTCCCATAATCACTCTAGGCAGACCCTTTGTAGCCCTTCATCTCTTTGTCACAGTGACCACGGACGCTTCCCAGATAGCGTGGGGGGGCATTATCTGGGACAGACAGTCCAAGGAACTTGGCAACCTCATGAGTACCATTTGCACTTTAATGTCCTGGAGATGAGAGCAGTGTTATTAGTGTTGCAAGCACTTCACGACAATCTTCCTTTGGGCTATATAGCAATTCAGACGGACAACATGTCAGTGGTGTGGTACATCAACAAACAGGGCGGAACCAAATCTTACCCCTTGTGTCGGGAGGCCCTTCAAGTGTGGCAATGGGTGATTTTCTCTCAGCATTTTCTGGTTGCAGCACACATCCTGGGGAAGTCCAACGTGATAGCGGACAAGCTCAGCAGGGCAATGCTAATGCCCCACGAGTGGTCTCTGAAACAAGATGTGGCGGATATGATCTTCCACAGATGAGGCCAGCCATGCTGTGATCTTTTTGCCTCACACCTAAACAACAAATGCAGAAGCTACTTTGCCCTAGTTCCCCCACGGGACAGTCACCCAGAGATGCACTTATCCATGATTGGCCACAAAGGGATTCTTTACGCCTTTCCTCCCTTTCCTCTAATTCCAAAATTTCTTCAGAAAGCAAAGTTGTTGAGTCACAAGCTGATTCTCATTGCCCCTTACTGGCCTCATCAAATATGGTTCCTGTTCCTTTGGCATTACCTGCAAGAGGAGCCTTGGATTCTGGACCCAGTTCCAGATCTTTTGACACATCAGTCGGGTGCTCTTCTTCCCTCCATTCAAACTCTCAAGCTGACAGCTTGGTTTCTCCACTTCCAGTCCTAGCCAGGCTTCCGGATATCACACCTATGGTTCAACATATTTTAATCTCTTCTCACAAACCAACTTCTAGAAAACTTTATGCTAGTAAATGGAAGAGGTTCTCTTTCTAGGCCGAGCAAAATGACATTGATCCCTTTACAGCACCAATTTCAAAAATTTTGGACTTCCTGGCCAAAACTTTTGAGAAAGGGATTTAAATTTAGTACTAGCGGTTCTAATCCTCCCTCCCTTTGAACCAGCCGCTTCTTGTCCTCTAAAATTCTTATCATGGAAGACCGTCTTCCTAATTGCAATTACATTAGCTAGGTGGGTTTCCGAGTTACAGGCACTTTCCATCCACCCACCTTACATGATTTTTCATAAGGATAGAGTATCACTCATTTCCAGTACTTAGCATGGTTTCCGACCAAACCATAGGACCACCACTGCCTTACTCTCCTTTACTAACACTATCCTTCAGCATAAAAACAATGGCTATCTCTCCTCAGCTACTTTCCTAGACCTATCTAAAGCATTTGACATGGTCCCACACAAACAACTTATCTCTGTCCTCAATAAGCTATCCTTCTCACAATCGGTCACCAACTGGTTTCAGAGTTACCTGTCTGACCGCCAACAATCCGTTGTATGGCAGAATGACATATTTCCCCAACTACCTGTCTCCATAGGGGTTCCCCAAGGATCCATCCTTGGACCCCTACTCTTCTCTGTTTACACCAATAATCTAGCCTCTGCCACCAAACATGGCACACTCATACAATACGCAGATGACTCGACCATCATCTGCTCAGCCCAGTCCCTACCAAAACTGCAAAAAGTCACACAGGAAGCCTTTTCCTCTGTTGAAACATGGTTATCCAATGCCCGATTAATACTCAACCCAAACAAAACTAAACTACTCATCTTCCAACCCACCAAACATACTCAAAATAACTCTCACTTTAACATCACGGCAAAAGACAACACCACTATATACCCAAGTGAACACACCAAATTGCTAGGTGTTGAAATAGACAATAAACTAAAATTTGACATTCACATATCCATGACTATAAAAAAAGTCCACAAAAAACTAGGAGCATTATACAGAAATAAGCAATTTCTCACCAAAGCAGCAAAGATTTCAATAGCAAATTCCCACCTTATCTCCACCTTACTTTATGCCTCTCCAATATATACCAACCTAAGGCAATGTGATCTAAACAAGCTAGAGACCTGCTACAACAAAATTACCAAATTCGCCACAGGGGCATCCTACCGTAGTCACCACTGTCTCTCACTTGCTGAACTGGGCTGGCTTGAACTCCCTCACCTCCTTCAGTGGTATCAACTCTCACTCGCCCACAAACTAGTAAACCATCCACTAAATGTCCCATCCGTCCAGAATCTACTCCAACCCTATCTCACTACCAGACCACTAAGATCCAGCAGCAAAAATCACTTGCAGATCACTAAAGCCAATAACTCTGCTGGTGAAGCACTATTCTCTTGCGCCATAGCCAAATTATGGAACTCACTTCCACCCACAATTACCTCCATACCATCATGCACCCACTTAAAAACTTTACTAAAAAGTGAACTAAAAACATGCTGGCTATGCCCTTGCAACTCCCACTCTAATATCATCTAACCACTACCTTTCTTTCCACTCCACTAACTACCTTGATTATAGCAAGCTCAGATGCTCATAAGCCAGTACTTATTACACAGCACAAACTTCTTCTTGTAACATTTGTTAATGTCTGGTATGCACTTCACAGATAAAGATTCTAGTTGTCTACTGATGTACTATGTTCTTCATCTGAAAATATGTTGTAAGTAATTGCTATGTAAATTGTTATTCACTATTTAATCCAATGTATATACTGTCTGTTTATTTTAACTGTGGAGCTTTTCTCCCCGGGCCTCCGCTGAAAATGGACCTACGTCCAGTCGGACACTCCCGGTCAACAAATTTAAATAAATAAATAAAACAAATAAATAAATAAATAATCACTTAGAACAAATCC